>NW_011494867.1:8138142-8144078 GCF_000754665.1 Bison bison bison
TTGCATCCAAGTACTGCATTTCAGACTCTTTTGTTGACCATGATGGCTACTCCATTTCTTCTAAGGGATTCCTGCCCACAGGAGTAGATATAATGGTCATCTGAGTTAAATTCACCCATTCCAGTCCATTTTAGTTTGCTGATTCCTAGAATGTCGACATTCACTCTTGCCATCTCCTGTTTGACCACTTCCAATTTGCCTTGATTCATGGACCTGACATTCCAGGTTCCTATGCAATATTGCTCTTTACAGCATCAGACCTTGCTTCTATCACCAGTCACATCCACAACTGGGTATTGTTTTTGTTTTGGCTCCATCCCTTCATTCTTTCTGAAGTTATTTCTCCACTGATCTCCAGGAGCATATTGGGCACCTACTGACCTGGGGAGTTCCTCTTTCAGCATCTTATCATTTTGCCTTTTCATACTGTTCATGGGGTTCTCAAGGCAAGAATACTGAAGTGGTTTGCCATTCCCTTCTCCAGTGGACCACATTCTGTCAGACCTCTCCACCATGACCCTCCTGTCTTGGGTGGCCCCACATGGCATGGCTTAGTTTCATTGAGTTAGACAGGCTGTGGTCCGTGTGATCAGATTGGCTAGTTTAATGTGATTAAGCTTTCAGTGTGTCTGCCCTCTGATGCCCTCTCGCAACACCTACCATCTTACTTGGGTTTCTGTTACCTTGGACGAGGGGTAGCCTCACGTGAAGGGTAGCCTCATGGCCGCCCCTCCTGACCTTGAATGTGGAGTAGCTCCTCTGACCCTCCCCGTGCAGCCGCTGCTCCTTGGATGAGTCCTCAAATATGGTTTCATAACAATATGAAAAGGTAAACTCGCAGTCACTCACTCATCCTGAGCTATCAGATCTTTGGACCATAAATAGGGACTTTGGTGGATGCTTTGACAGATTTGAGTGGTTGCCCTAAGGAGAGACTCTCCATTCCCCTGCCTTTGTGTTTTTGTGGCAGATTTCCTTTGTCATAACAATCATCACATTCTTCGCATTTTCTGATAGGAGAAAGAACTAAAGCTACTTAACTTACATCTTTCTTGGCGGTCTCAATTCTACAGGATACTGACACATGTTGCAAACTTACAGAAGCAGCCCCTGCGGGTAGGGTTCTAGAGGGTTGCACAGTGGTGTATTGATGCCTGTGATCGGTGGATAAATTTGCCTAATTGAGAAGTAATATTAGCAAGTCCATTTGTACCCAAACATCAAGCCAAATTCTCAAATCAGTTTTTATCAGTAATAATGATAATGCTGGTATTTTGATCTCTATTTGTCTGTCTTCCTTGTCTTGTTTCCTACTACATTCTTAGAACTTGATATTATTTATTGATCTGCTCATACCTCCAATGATGCACACAATAAGAGTGAAGCAAGCAATATTCTTTCCTTCCTTCCTTCAAATGTAGCCAAGATATGAACCAAGATTGTCTTTAAGTAGCTTGTGCAAAAATAACTGGAATTGACTATTTCCTGGGAAGTTAAAGTTGCCCAGTCTTGTCCGACTCTTTGCGACCCCATGGACTATACAGTCCATGGAATTCTCCAGGCCAGAATACTGGAGTGGGTAGCCTTTCCCTTCTCCAGGGGATCTTCCCAATCCAGGGATTGAACCCAGGTCTTCTGCATTGCAGGCAGATTCTTTACCAGCTGAGCGACAAAGGAAGACAAAGAATACTGGAGTGGGCAGCCTGTCCCTTGTCCAGCGGATCTTCCTGACCCAGGAATTGAACTGGGGGTCTCCTGCATTGCAGGTGGATTCTTTACCAACTGAGCTATCAGGGAAGCCCCAATTCCCTGGGAAAACCTGCCCTTATTTCTACCTTTCATCAGGGTCAAACAGACAAACAAATAAGCCTAGAAGCCTGTGATGAAAAAGGAGCTATTGATAGCACCTAGCCAGAGAGGAAAGCTAGACTGAGCTGATTGGAAAATGACTTTCAGAGCAGCTGTGGTGGGAGGCTGTTTTTTTTTTTTTTTTTTAGTTAAGAGGAGGTAGTGGATTGTCACTGTCCAGGGGACAAGGGACACTTTGAGTAGCATGAAGGGCATAGGTCATGTTTAGATGCACAAAAACTCACATTGGAGGTTTCTTAAAATCGTTGTCCATATAAAAATCCATGCAGTGCCTAGATGCATCTTTAGGTCTCTCCTTAACTAGTGCACATACTAAGCTTCATCCTTGCTGAGTTAGAGAGAGTTAAAGAGTAGACCAGAGAGTGGAAATAAAGCAAAAGGTGGCCTAGGTATACAGGAAATTGGATAGATATGACTGAAGAACTAAGAAATAGGACCAGGTTTAAAAGCTAGTTAATGAGCACAATTCAAACAGATTGACCAGAGGAGAAAACCCTGGAAGTGCTATACAGGCCCTTCCAGGAGTGGAAGGAGATGAAGAGAGGAGAAGTTAGAGTTCTGAAGGTGAAGAACCAAGGAGAACCACAAATTATTTCCACTTCAATTCTAGGAAAGCCCAGAGAGAGTGAATGGAATTTGAATGGAAGATTGATTTTCCTAGAGGCCAGATATCAGAGTTGAATTTAAATCCAGAATTCATGAACTATTTATTGTTCAATTGCTATATGCCCATCACTGTGCTGAGAACTGGTGAAAAAAAAGGTGAACCAGCACGCCCTAATTCTTGTTGTCATGGGGCTTAGAATTTAGGTGGTGAGTCGTAGAGCCAATTAAGATGTTGCAAGTGCTATACAGTACAGGGTACCATGGCAACACAGAGGCTGTACCTGATCTCATAGCTGGGAGATAGGTCAGGAAAATCTTTCTGGAGAAAGATATATATGAGCTGAGACCTGAAAGGCAAGTCAGAGTTAGGTGATCAAGGAAGACAGAGTGAGTAGGAGGTGGTAAGGCCAAGGCCAAGGCCTAGGGGATGGGTGAGAAAGAGCTTCAGAGTTAGGCACTCAGAAAGCTGCAAGTGGTTCAACATCATGCTGCAGGTACTTCTTTGTAGGTAGTCACTTTTCCTGAGGTTTGAGTCTGCAGAAAAAATAAAAATGGGCCTTGGCAAGGTCACCAGGTGGAGAATGTTCTTTGGTGTCTCTCTGTTGGGATGCATCAGACAGAGCAATAAAAAGTGGCATTGATGGGGGCTCCGGGAGAGTGGGGTAGGTGTTTTGAGATTCTCTGGATGCTGAGCCAATGGGCAGAGGGACAGCATGCCACTAAGTCCAGAAGAAAAGAATAATACTGCATAGGAAATTGAAATTTGTGCATGGCCAGGAAAAAAAGACGATTTAGTTTTATATGTTACATTTTAATAATCGTCATTTGTAACTGCATAATGAAATTTGCGAACAAAAGTTCATTTCCAGAAGAATAATCTCTAACTGATATGCAATGCCTCAGTAGGATTTGGCCAGGTTTTAATTTTAGTTTGAATAAATAATGTAAGATACTAGGCTGTGAGATAAAAGGAAATCTCTGTACTTTCATCTCTCCATGATGGAAATAATAACTACTTTATTTCAAAACAAGTTTCCAATTAGTTTCTGTGAAATATCATTATCCCCTTTTCCCAGATACTGTAGCTCATTTTGAAACTTAATTTTGATAATATATAAACATTTCTGAAACTTACTCTACAGGAATGACAGTTATATTTGGAGTTAGGAATGCAGTTGAGCTGTAACTGTATTTTTGGTTCTGCTCTAAATAATAGTAAAAATAACAAAAGAGAATTAGTCTAAGTATAATCTTGTATCATGGCTATTCATGACCTGGCATGGAATATCTTTACCCTAGAGTATAGATCAAGGCCACATCCTCCAAGATTGTTCAATAGATTTTTTTCCCTTTAAGATTAGTTATGTTTCACTTGAAGTTAGTTATATATTGTCTTTTCCCTATTTAAAGAGTTGATATTATTTAAATAACTAATGTACTCATTCAGTAAACACAATTGAGTGCTAACTGTGTATTAGACCCTGGGCCAGATACTGGGATTTGTGTGGTGAACCAGGCAGCTGTGACCTTTCTTTTGAGATGCTTACAGGTTAGAGATACTTGAAGGACACTTACTGGGGGGAGATTCCTCCACCCAAGTTTCCCCCTAGATCTATAGAAATAAAGACCACGTATTTTAATTAGTATTATAAGTCAGAACCTGACTATTATCCTGAATCATTCAAGGTGGATAAACTGAGGTACAGATTCAGTACAGTTCAGTCGCTCAGTTGTGTCCGACTCTTTGCAACCCCATGGACTTTAGCACGCCAGGCTTCCCTGTCCATCCCCAACTCCTGGAACTTACTCAAACTCATGTCCATCATGTCAGTGATGCCTCAGGCTCAAATGATTTGTAATAAAGTGGTGACTTTGGTTGAGAAGTTTGGTCCCCTGATGAGTTCCTCACTCCCTAGGCCCTATTAGTTCGCTTTTCTACAATTGCAGGGTATTGTTTGCTGTTTTTCTTCCCTCAAAAGAGAAAGGCAGACTGGTAATGCTATTTTTCAGATGAAGAAAACAAGGTACAGGGAGTTTACCCAAGGCCACTTATCACGTTTATGGAGGAGCCAGAATCACAACTCCTACCCTTAGAGTTTCCAGGCTGTTGCCTAGCTACCAAACCTCCCTGCCTCTTCCACTGCACAGCAGCTGAGCAGGCACTTAATAATCATAATTGATGGTGCTGGCTAACAGGGAGAGCTCAGAGTGACTCCAGGAGTTTGTTTTCACATACCAGTGAATTTTATTCTTCCTGTGGTCAGTAACCTCTACCCGTTTGTTTTAGATTGCATCCCTTAGTCCACAATGTAGCTTTCTTACCTGCATTGATGATTTCTATTTTCTCTTTCTCAACTATTCTTTCTGGGGGAATTCAGTTGCTGTCTACAGGTATTACATATTAAAAAAAAAAAAGCAAAAACAAAACAATGTCTGCTCTAGGGCTTCCCAGAGAAGTCTCATTAGCAATTAAGTGAAAGTTAGATACATTCTGCTAGAATGTAACACTTCTGCTTCTTAAAATATTAGCTGCATTAATTAATCGATTACTTATGTTAAAAATATTTGAGCACCTATTTGTTCCAGATACTAGTGGGAATGTACTGTGTGCTCAGTCGTGTCTGACTCTTTGTGACCCCATGAACTGAAGCCCACCAGGCTCCTCTGTCCATAGGATTCTCCAGGCAAGAATACTGGAGTGGGTTGCCATTTCCTTCTCCAACTAGTGGAAATAGAAAGATACATTTGTTTATGGTTTCTGTTGCGATTTATTGAGTTCACCTGGCACATGCCAAGTACTGTTCTAATGCTAGAAATTCTATAGTTTTCCTCAGGTTATTGAGGAAATATATGACTCCTGGGGGAGTCAGACAGTTTTGAATGATCACACAAGTAGATAATTGCAACTTTCACATGTGCCTCAAAGGAGAAGCACAGGGAGCTGTGAGTGCCCATTACCATGGTTTTGACAGTCAGGGAAGGCTTCCCAGAGAAAGTGATGTTAGACTTGAGTCCCGATGAGTAAGTCGAGGGCACTGGACAAAGAGGGAAGGAGAGAGTATTCCAGGCGCAGGGAACAACATGTTCAAGGGCCCTTTGGTGGGTGGGAACATGTGGAGTCCAGGGGCTGTAATACTTGTATGGTTTGAATGAAGTCAGAGAGTGAGAGGGGGCTGGAAGAGGAAGGCAGAAGCTGGGCCATGCATAGTATCAGACACCTTTACTGCACCACTTCATGCCTCAGTCTGATTCCAGCCAGGGCCATGAGGGACAGTGCCATACAGTTCCCACTGATCCTGTGCTGACCTCATTCTAAGTATGCCTGGGCCTTTTCTGGTCCCCATGTCTGAGGCTCTTGCAGGCGACCACTGGCAGTCACATGTGAGCAACTTGGAAGTGTCAATGAGTTAGCACCATAGGGCAACTCTCAACCATTGGCAGGTGAAAGTCTATGGGGAAAA
>NW_011494867.1:8144178-8147835 GCF_000754665.1 Bison bison bison
AATGCTCCCCTCTCTGTCTCTTGTGGACAGTTCTGAAATACATTCCCCACAGTCCTCAGAAGTTCCTCAAGGAATTGATCACAGTTGCTCATGGCAGTGGTCAACTTGCTCATTAATTTCCTCCTTCTCTGTTTCACTCACTTTCCAATACCCATAATTCAGGCTTCTTGGGGTCACTCCCCAAATGATGTTTTGTCTTTGTCTTAAAAGCCATGGAAAATGATTGAGTGTTTTGAACAAAATGGTGAAATTAGCACTTTAGCACTTAAAAGAGATCATTTTGGCTGCAGTGTGGAAAATGGATTGGAGGGTAGAGCAGTTAGTGCTTTGTAGTAGTACAGGCAAAAATAGTTAGAATGGGAACAGTAAAGATAGAAAGATATAGACAGATTTGAGAAATATTTAGGACCTATAATTGACAGGATGTGGTGACAGATTGGATATGGCAGGGAAGGGAGGAGACACTGGGAATGACTGCTTAGAGTCTGACTTTTAAATCCATGTGGATTTAGCATGCATGTGTGCTAAGTTGCTTCAGTTGTGTCTGACTCTGTTGCTTCAGTTGTGTCTGACCCCACAGATTGCAATCTGATAGACTCCTCTGTTCATGGGATTCTCCAGGCAAAAATACTGGAGTGGGTTGCCATGCCCTCCCCTAGGGGATCTTCCTGACCCAGGGATTGAACCCAGGTCTTCTGCATTGCAGGCAGATTCTTTACCATCTGGGCCACCAGGGAAGCCCATGGATGCTGCTGCTGCTCACTGAATTGGGGCAGTCTGGAAGGTCAGGTGTACCGGAGGAAGTATCCATTTCTGTGTGGTTCTCCTGATAGAAAACCCAATACGAACTTGCTTAACCAGAAAGATAATTAGTTGACTTATATAAATTAAAAAATAGGGTAAACTGGCCTTAAGAATGGCTTGTCAGGGGACCAGTGGGATAAGAATCTGTCTCTTGGGTACCTTTGACAACTTCAGGAAGCAAGATGATCACATACTCAAACCATCAAATAGAAAGAGGAATTTTCTCTCTAGAAGCCCCAGCTAAGATATCACTGTGACTCATTACGTCCACCAAAGTGCTCATTACCATGGAAAAGTTCCTGACTTTTGTCTTGAACTTGTGTTTGAAGCATTCAGTAGATGATGGATGTGTGAGTTTAGTCTCAGAGGAGAGTTCTGGGCTGGGTATACCTTGGGAGTAATCTGCACCAAAGTACTCATTGAGACTAAGGGAATAGACAGTCAACTAGAGGGAGGAATATACAATGAGAAGGGAAGAGGATCGAGCAGCAAATACTGAAGGATGGCAACACTGAGTTGGAATTCCTCTAGGTAAAGGAAAATTAATCTGAAAATAGAAAAAGAAATAGCCAGAGAGGTAGTAAGAAATCCTGGACTTGTTTAATAAATAGTAACAGGCAGCAGCAACAGGTAACAACAGTAGCTGCTTTTTTTGGAGTTCGTAGTCCGGAAATGAGACATAAGTTCAAAACTGAAGGTAATGTAGAGAATTTCACCACAAGTTATGTGTTGTATTGGAGGTATGAACCCCCCAGCACATCGAATGGGAGCACGAAGAAGAGATGGGTGAATTGTTCTTGGGGGAGAAAGGGATCATATGATAAGCCTTGAAAGAAGAGAAAGATGCAGCCAGTTGGAGAAGGGAAAAGTCCCAGGTCCAATTTGAATGGAATCAGAACTAAGAGAGGGTAACTGAAACTATAAGCACTTTAGGAAACAGGCAAGGACTGAGTAGGGTTATGTTGGTGAAGGGAGAAAAGCTGGAGGCATCAATAGGTTGTGTTTGTGGATGGTTATTTATCTGAGGGTTTAACTGTATCACTCCATCCCTGGAGTGATCACTCCAACATTTGAAAAGCAGCTTGACTGACTTTTATCCTGGATTGGCTGGTTGGTCAACATATGATCTCTGTGTGTGTGTGTTTATATATGCATGTGTGTGTTTTCCATTAGAAAGACTCTAAATTAAAAGGTTTTATCATGCTAATAATGACTTATTGCTTACTGTTACTTCCAAAGTGAGGACAAGAAGAACTGTGGTCATGTTTCAACAAAGGTGATTTAAATTAGACATTAGAAAGTGGTTTTTTTTCTTATTTATTTATTTTTAAAAATTAATCCATTTTAATTGGAGACTAATTCCTTTATAATATTGTGGTGGTTTTTTGCCATATATCAACATGAATCAGCCATGGGTGTCCCCCATCCTGAACCGCTTTCCTGCCTCCCTCTCCACCCCATCCCTCTGGGTTGTCCCAGAGCACTGGCTTTCAGTGCCCTGCTCCTTGCATCAAACTTGCACTGGTCATCTATTTTACATATGGTTATACTCATGTTTCAATGCTATTCTCTCAAATCATCCCACCCTCACCTTCACATAGTACAAAAGTCTGTTCTTTACATCTGTGTCTCTTTTGCTGTCCTGCATATAGGGTCATCGTTACCGTCTTTCTAAATTCCATATATATGCATTAATATACTATTGGTATTTCTCTTTCTGACTTAAGGAAGTGTTTTCTTATCAGTGACATTTATTTTACTTGTCTGCATCAGTCTTCCAATTTATAGGCTCAGTCAGACAATGGATAACAGTCAAAGAAAGGAAGACTGTACAACTAACAAGCAAACGGAAAACAGAAATAACTAAAATCTGTAAAGTTTATTGGGGATGAGGAAGTTACATCAGGAGCAATCACCTCAACACTTCCAATTACCTAGGGACATGTTTTTAGAGGAGTACGATTTAGGGATCTGGGCTTTAGGATAGGGCACACTTTCCAGGCATTCCTGGTAGAGGATAACAGTGATAGGCAGATAAACATGGCCCCTAAAAATGTCTGCATCCCAATTCCTAGAACCTGTGAATATATTATGTTGCATGGCATGGAAGATTTTAGGTTGTAGATAAAATTAAGATCATTAATCGGCTGACTTTAACATAGGGAAATTATTCTAGATTATCCTGGTAGGCCCCATTGTAAACCATAGGGTACTTTAGAGTGGAAGAAGACAGGAGAGGGAGTCAGAGAAAGATTTGAAGAGGCCATGCTGCTGGTTTTGAAGATGGAGGTAAGACGTGAAGCAAGGAATGCAGTCACTTTCTAGAAGCTGGGAAAGTCAAGGCAGCAAATTCTCTTCTAGAGCCTCCAGAAAGGAAGGGTCAGCTCTGCTGACACCTTGGTCATAGCTCAGTAGAGTCCTTTTGGACTTCTGACCTGAGGATTGTAAGATAAAAAATTTGTGTTGTTTTAAGCCACTAAGTTTGTGGTAATATGTTTCTGTGGTAATCAGCCACAGAAAATGAAACATTGGCTGAGGTGGTCTAATGAATGGTAGTCATAGAGTCGGTTTTCTTCTGGCATAGACAGAAGGTGGAAGGCCTTAGACTCAAGATGTTGTTATTAACCTCTTTTGTTAATTTTTAAAACTTTAAGTTTTGTATTAATTTCAGACTTTTTAGAAAAGTTACAAAAATAGTACAAAAGAATTCACATAGGTCTCCTAAAGGTTAATATTTCAACACATTGCTTTATCTGCATAATAAATATTCTAATATCTGTGTATACATATAATATATTATATATAATATTATAATTTTAATAATATAATATTAAAATATATATAATATATAAA
>NW_011494867.1:8148686-8175419 GCF_000754665.1 Bison bison bison
TTATAATATAGTATTATATAATATAAAATTATATTATTATATTATATAATATTATATACTTATATATAATATGATTATATTATTATATACTTTTTCTCAAACAATTCAAGAATAAAATAATACATACTTACATATATAAGTTGAGAATAAGTTGATGATATAATGCCCTTATTCCCCAAATACTTCATTGTGTGATCCCTAAAATAGCACAACCATATATAGAAGACAAAATCAGTAAGTTAAAATGACACAACACTGTTAGCCAACCTGAAAACCTGTTTAAATGTTGCCAATCACCACATTAATGTCCTTAACAGCAAAGAGCATATTTTTCTCTGTTCTGGGACCTAACCTAGGACCACATACTGCATTTGTCTCCTTTAACCTGGAGCAGTAATTCAGCCAGAGAGTACAGGCCAGTCCTTTTGTAGAATGTCCTTCAGTTTGGTTTTGTGTAATGCTTTTGAAATGATTAAGAGTCAGAGGATGCATTTTGGACAGGAATACAAGAAATGGTACTGTGTCCTTCTCTGTGTATCATATCAGGAGGTACTTGGTTAAGATGTTTGCCATATTACTTCACTGTAAAATTACCATTCTGTTTATATTTAGTAAGTGTCTTGTGGAGAGATATTTTGAGACAATATATGTATCTTGTTTCTCATAACAATTTCACTCATTAATTTTAGCATTTATGAATCTTGCATGAAATAAGTAACTGGAGGTTGCCATTTAGTGATTTTCTAATTATTTAAAATTCAAATTTATGTTTCTAAGAAGTAAGGATTTTAAAGACATAACCTTAATACCTTCAGAACCCCAAATGAACAATAATTCTTTAATTCTCCTGATTATATTATAAATTAAAAATATTTTGTTTTGAGATAATTTTAGATTTATAGAAGAATTTCAAAAGCAGTGTAGAAGGTTACTGTATACCAATGACTTTGTGTTAAATATATAGATCATATTGGAAAGAATTGACATCTTAACAATACTGAACCTTCCAATCCATGAATGTGACTGTCTGGTTCTTCTTTGGTTTCTTTCTTCAGTGTTTTATAAATTTCAGCATATATATTTTATATATATATATTTATATAAATTTCACCATATATATTTTATAAATTTCGCCATATGTATTTTATAAATTTCACAAGCCACATTCTTGCACACATATGAAACTAAATTTCATTTTTGGTATACTGTTAAAGTGGTATTTAAAAAAAATAATTCTTCACCAAAAATTGACTTTATATCCAGTAAACTTGCCAAACTCACATACTAGTTCTAAGACATATTTTTGGTATATGTTTTGGAATTTTCTATGTAGACAATCATGTCATGTGTGAATGGAGACCATTTTCTTTCTTCCTCTCCAATCTGTACGCCTTTGACTTCCTTTTCTTGTTTTCTTGTATTGGCTAGAACGTACCCAGCAGGGTGCATCCAGTAGGATGTAGGATAGAAATGGTGAGAGAGGACATTCCTGGCTTGCTGTTAATGGGGACATTCAGGTTTTTACCATGAGACGTGTTTTTCCTTTTTTCTGTTAGCGTTGTGAATTACACTGATTGATTTTCAAATCAACACTCCCGGGATAAACTTGATTGTGAGATATTTATTATTCTTTTTATATACTGCTCAATCTGATTTGCTAATGGTACGTCGACTATTTTAGCTGAGCTCTTCTTAGAAGTGTCCGTTTAGTGGCATCTACCCTAGATAAGTGTGTGGTCACATCTCTTCTCTCCCTATAGGTATCTACTTGTATTTTGGATCTGTTGGTTTTCCTGAGACCTCAGTTCTCTAAGAGGTTTGAAAAAAAGTCATGAATTTGCAGTTGCGTGACCTTTTTTCTCTGTTGTTGCTGCTGTAAGGGTGAGAGGAGTGCTCAGTCCAGCTCTCTAAATTCCTAATTGGAAACTGGAAGCTCCACAACTTTTTTCCCACAATTGTTTATTTTAGTCCAAATCCAAATAAAATTTATACAACATAATGTTTATATATCTCTTAAGTCCTTTTTGATCTGTATTTTCTTCCCCCCTTTCTCTCTTTTTTCTTTCCCTTGCTACTTTTCTTCTGTTATGTCATCAAAGACACTGGGCCTGTCTATCTTACAGAGCTTCCTCCAGTCTTAATTTTGCTGATTGCATCTCTGAGATGTGGTTTAGTATGGTGCTCTGTCTCCTATAAACTGGTAGTTATATCTTGAGGTTTTATCAGAATCAGGTTTATTTTTCTTTAATAATTCATAATCTAGGTATTTGTATGTCATGTTATTAGCTGTTAATATTCAGTGCCTAGCTCTGTTAATTCATTAGGGCCTTTTAAAAGCCTTTCTCCTACTGTAATAAACATTATAATAAAAATGTGCAATGAAAATTCTATAATGAAGTTGAAGAGAATGAGGCTTAGAGAGGTTAAGTGACTTTCCTAAGGCAATACAACCAGCGAGTAAAACATGAAGCCAGGCCTGGAGCCAGCGTCTAATAAATGCAAGTCCTATATGCTTTTTATACCATATTGCTTCTGCAGAGTTTGCATTATTAAGTAATGGGAAGATCAGTGTTTCATCCCTAGGCACATGAGACGTATTTATCTCTTTTAGGAAGACTGAATTCTCTTGCTTAGAGGCATAGGACCATACCAAATGATTATTCAAAAAAAAAATTTCCCCTCAAGTTCTGGGTTATATTCATTTTTATGGATATGATTAAATTTTTTTATGTTAATTCTAGTGTTTGAAATGATATCTAGATTCAACTCAGAATCCTGAGCAAATTTCTGCTTGCACCTCCAGTGCTACAGAAAAGAAGAGAATAAAACAAACAGATTTAGATTAAGTACTATAAAGCAGTGTGTTTCTTTTGTCTACTACAGTCAAGGCTTGCTACTGAAATTTTTCTTCAGCTTGGAGAAGAGAGAGAGAGGGAGAGAAGAAGGGAGAAAATAAAGAGGGAGAATGTTGCAGTTGGTTTTAATCTATCACCTAAATTTTTCATGGGTTTGTTTCTCAAGTGATAGAGTGTCTCCTTTGCGGGAGTTGGGGGGGTGGTAAGAAATTCCATGAATTATTGGTTAGAGTTTTGTGGAAACAGCTGAAGAAAAAGACATTTTTAACACTATAAAAATAAATGAACTGTGTTAAAATCAACCAAGGACAGATATCTATCCTGACCTGAGCATTCACTTTTCATCACAAGTGGATGTACTTAGATACCCAGCCTATATCATCTGATGCATGACTGATGGTCCTAAGCTTATTTTTAAGAAAAGGGCATGACTGTCCCACCCTGCAAGTGTTTCCTGAAGTCTCTACAATTTATTAAGTCAATAATAATAAAGATTATTCTTGAAATAATTTTAATCTATTTCAAATCCAATTTATGAAATAAGGAGGGAGGAACTTGGCTTTAGCTTTTAACCATAGGGTTCTGGGAATCCCCGAATAGAGGAAGTGCTCTACCTCCCATATTACCTTCCATGCAGACTTAGAAACTTAGGTATGAATGGACTTTTTTGGCCTGGATAGAACTTTTTCTCTGGACTGGGTCCAATGGAGTTACTGGAATCCTATTGGATGCAGGAGAAAATGGATCAGAAATCCAAAGAACCAATCCAACTTTGAAAATAGTGTATGTCAAAGATGCAGCTCGAGAACCAGGGTGAACAGACGTAAAGTGGGGATTATTGTGTTGGCTAAAAAGTTTGTTTGGGTTTTTCTGTAAGATATTATGGAAAAATCCCAATGAACTTTTTGGTCAGCCTAATACATTTGGATTCCTAGAATCCTTAGAATATTAAAAGTGTTGTGGAATTGTAGTGATATTCTGGTCCAGCTCATTTTGGGGAAAGTGACTCAAGCAAAGTTCCCAAATTGCCACTGGCTAAGTAAGTGCTGGAATTTTGTTCTCTTAAGTTATTCCTTAAATGTCTTTTCCCCTGACATCTGAATTCAGAAGACCTTGGCATGAGTCTGGCTGTAATGTTAACTGCAACTGTGATCTTGGGTAAATCACTGATTGTCACTGAAACTCCTTTCCTCCACCTGAAAAATGTGAGTATTAATACCTTTTAGGATGTAGTGGATTAAATGGGATAATATGCTTAGAAGCCCCTTGTGAACTGTAAAATGCGTAGAGAAGTTATTAGAGCTGAGGGATCAAACTAAGTCTGGTTAGATCCACTGACATTCCCTAGGAAATTTCATGATGGACCTAGACTTGCCTTCTTCCTGAAAACCTTGGGTATGAATCGAAGCCCGCTAATATCTCATGCAATGAGCTGTGGTGAGGTCGTCAGTTGCCACCTTAGTAGGGTCATCCAGAAGGGCCCATTTATACTCTGGAAGGAACCTGATTCCTGAGAGCAGCCCCTACATCTTCCTTCTGCTGTGAAAAAAAATTTAATAGATTTCACTAATGTCTATAGGAGTGTTCACCAGGGATCTTTGTAAAGAGTAATCTTGACATTTAGAAATCTTCTCATTACGGATAATGGGATGATGAGGTGAAAAATGATCTTGGCTACTTGTGATTCTGAAAAGCCTTCAGACTGAATAATGTATGGTGAATTAGACATAATGGCAGAAAAGAAATAACTCATTTACTTCAAGGTCCACTTAGTTATTTAATCACTTTTACTGTCATATAAATACATACTGCCAGGCAAAGTGGTGAAAAGTTAGTAATAGCAAAAAAATGCAACTGTATAATGACAGCCTAGCAAATGCTTTAAAAAGAGAACTTAATTCTGGACTTCTTATGGCATGTACACTATAAGGGAGCAGTGACTGGAATCCCTCACTTTGTCTCTGCATTATTATATATCATGGAACAGAGAAGTATAAAATTGGCCAGTTAGATCTGAATCCTATTTGGACTTAAATGAGATCGTTAGAGTGAAAATACTTTGGGAGAATACTAGTAGAATATAGGGTTATTGTTACTTTAAATTTTTAGGTAATTTAGGCCAGAGAATGGAATGGACACTATTAGCCACATAAGCTGAAACAGAAAAACCTGTCCTGGAGTTATGACAGGCATTAAAATGCCCCATGTGGTGTCTGGGTGTCACCAGAAATAGTTAGCAAAAAGCACAATTGCTGAATTGTGTTACAGATACCAAGTGAGCAGGAACTTGGTCATGAAGGGAGTTTGTGAGAAGTGGAATAATTAGAGGGAGCTATACAAAGACCTTGAAGAATGGGAAAAGTTTAGGTGTGGAAACCTGAAAGGTGAATTCCAGTCTGATTTGTGTTTTAAGAAAGTTTTCAAGGATAAGCTGGAAACATATGGCTCTAAAAGTTGGACTGATCCTCGTGTTGTGGTCTTGCCCTTCTTCAGGGCCTCCAGAGATTTTTCAACAAGGAATCAATTTGGGGATCTTCCTCAAAGATGAGCACAGGGGTTGTCTTGACACAGAAAATGCCAACAGTGGTTAATGAAACTTTTGTCCCCTCTCAGGTTCATTAAATTGTAAAGCAAGTTTTCTCTCCTTTAAGAGAACTGTGTCAGTTGCTATCATCCTCTGGGCTTAGCTCTGCTTCTTATCAAGAGCTATGACAGAAAATGTAGTTGTTGGAGTAGTTCTTTCCAGTAGAAACATAATGCAAGCCATGTACGCAAGCCACATAGGCAATTTAAGATTTCTTCATAGCCACATCTAAAAAGTAAAATAAATCTGATGAGATTATTTTAATATATAAATATATTTAATCCAATATATGTACTAAATATAAAATTATTGATGAGCTATTCTACATTCTTCTTTTCATACCTGGTCTTCAAAATCTGGTGTGTATTTTACTTTTTAGAGCACATTTCATTTTGGACTAGCCACGTTTTAGGCTCTCAGCAACCATGTGGCTAGGTGGCTACAGTGTTGGACATCACGAAATAGTCTTTATCCGTTGTGGAGAGTGGTACTGACTGAGTTTAATTCTGTATTTGAGGATGAATTTCCAGAGTGTCTGGGGTGGGGCGGGGGCATCTGTCCATATCTGAAGATCCATCCAAAATCAACTCCATATGATCAGAAAAGTTTAAAATATTTATCAGAAGAATTTGTATGAATGATGGTTTACATAGTTTTGAGGAGGAAGAAAATCAAAGGAAAATGTTGGTAGATTTACCATTATAACATAGAAAACTTTTAGAATAATGAAAAATTCAAAATTATCATTGAAAAAGGGCACCCAATAGATTAGGGGAGATATTTGCACTTATTCTGAGACAGGTTTTAATGAATATTATTGTAGTAAATATCTATCCTGTATAAAACTTATTCAAATGTAAGAAATAAAATTAATACCTCATTTGATTAATGAAATAGTTAACAATTTGTAGAAGAAAGCCAATAGGTGTTTAAGAAAGTTTAATATGTGTATTTCTTACAAAAAAGAAAATTAACCATCATTTAAACCAGGCAAATTCTTATACTTATTTTTGAACCAAAAACAGTAATGTCCAATGCTGACAAGATTCTAAGAATACACTGGTAAAATCATTTTGAGATGCAATATGACTAGGACTAAAACTGCTCCTATCTTCTTATCTGCAATTCCATTCTTGGGTATTTATTCTAAGGAAGTAATACATCTGAAGAAAATAAAGGGTGCCTTTGAAAATGTTCATTTCTACTTGTCTGTAATAGTGAAAAATTAGAGGGTGGTTAAACAAATGATACTAGGTCACCTAAATGTACAATTATATAGCCATTAAAGTAGTAATTATGAAGATTGCATGGGAAAATGTTTAAGCCATATTATATGGAAAAGAAGAATGCAAAATTGTGAGTACATTTTGATTATAAAAATATGAAACCCTATGTGTGGACAAAGACCAGAAGGGAGTATAAAAAGATAAAGATACCTGTGTAAAGGTGGAGGGATTATGATTTGGTATATATTTTTTACAAATTCTAAGAGATTGGATCAAGATAGGAAAGGAGCATATGCACTCATTTCACGTGCTAGCTAGATTATGCTCAAAATCCTTCAAGCTCGGCTTCAGCAGTATGTGAACTAAGAACTTCCAGTTGTATAAGCTAGATTTAGGAAAGGCAGAGGAACCAGAGATCAAATTGCCAACATCTGCTGCTGCTGCTGCTGCTAAGTCGCTTCAGTCGTGTCCGACTCTGTGCGACCCCATAGATGGCAGCCCACCAGGCTTCCCGTCCCTGGGATTCTCCAGGCAAGAACACTGGAGTGGGTTGCCATTTCCTTCTCCAATGCATGAAAGTGAAAAGTGAAAGTGAAGTCTCTCAGTCGTGTCCGACTCTTAGCGACCCCATGGACTGCAGTCTACCAGGCTCCTCCATCCATGGGATTTTCTAGGCAAAAGTACTGGAGTGGGGTGCCATTGCCTTCTCCGGCCAACATCTGCTAGATCATAGAAAAAGCAAGAGATTCGAAAAAACATTTGCTTCACTGACTATGCTAAAGCCTTTGACTTTATGGATCACAACAAACTGTGAAAATTTCTTAAAGAGATGGGAATATAAGACCACCTTACCTGCCTCCTGAGAAACTTGTATGCAGGACAAGAAGCAACAGTTAGAACCAGACATGGAACAATGGACTGGTTCAAAATTGGGAAAGGAGTACATCAAGGTTGTATATTGTCACCCTGCTTTTTTAACTTATATACAGAATACATCATGCTAAATGTCAGGCTGGATTAATCAAAAGCTAGAATCAAGATTGCTGGGAGAAATATCAACAATCTCAGATATGCAGATAATACCACTTTAATGGCAGAAGAGAAGAGGAACTAAAGAGCCTCTTGATGAAGGTGAAAGAGGAGAGTGGAAAAACTGGCTTAAAAGTCAGCATTCAAAAAACTAAATTAAAATTAAAGACACATGCTCCTTGGAAGAAAAACTATGACAAATCTAGACAGTGTATGAAAAAGCAGAGACATCACTTTGCCTGCAAAGGTCGTATAGTTAAAGCTATGGTTTTTCCAGGAGTCATGCATAGATGTGAGAGTTGGACCATAAAGAAGGTTGAGCACCAAAGAATTGATGCTTTCAAACTGTGGTGTTGGAGAAGACTCTTGAAAGTCCCTTGGACTGCAAGGAGATCAAACCAGTCAATTCTAAAGGAGATCAACTCTGAATATTCACTGGAAGGACCAATGGGGAAGCTGCAGCTCCAATACTTTGGCCACCTGATGCAAAGAGCTCATTGGAAAAGACCCTAATGCTAGGAAAGACCCTAATGCTAGGGCAGGAGGAGAAGGGGGTGACAGGAGATAAGGTGGTTGGTGGCATCACTGATGCAGCCGACATGAGTTTGAGCAAACTCCGGGAGACAGTAAAGGACAGGGAAGCATCATGTGCTGCAGTTCACGGGGTCGCAAAGAATCGGACACGACTTAGAGACTGAACAACACTAGTAATTTTCTAAGTGTGGGTATTAATTTACAAATAGATAAATCAGATTCTTTACCATCTGAGCCACCAGGGAAGCCCCAAATAGAAGAATAAAACGGGGCAAACTTCAGAAACAGTCTTAGGTAAGTGTGGGAATTCAGTTTATTATGAAGCATTCAATCTATAGAAAACTAACAGACCATTTAGTAAATGATGTTGTGATCACAGGCTCCTCATTCAGAAAAAAATCTAAACAGACATCTAGATTATATCATATTTTATTATACACAAAAATCAATCTCAAGAGTGTTAACAAACGAGGTGCAAAATCACCACTACCACCAACCATGTAAGCAAACAAAGCTATAAAAGCTACCATAATTAAAAAAAAACTATTTAATATGAGTAAAAAAATTATTTTAAAATGGTTTTTAAAATAATTGAGTAAAAAGGATATATTAAATTATTTTTAAAAATTAAAAAATAATAAAATTATTTAAAAATAATTTTAGACTTACATAAAAGTGCAAAGATAGTTCAGACAGTTTTTGTACACCCTTCTCCCAGATGACCCTAATGCACACATCTCACATAACCAAGAAGTTTTGATCACCTCAAATGAAAAAATAGGCCTATCAAAGACAAATTTATGAAAATTATGCTGAAATTCAGACTTTGTTGAAAGGACAGACTGATATAAAGTATTTTCAACATGTAGAATGGGAATTTTATTAATATCCAATAATGAGCTCCAAATATAAATAGGAAACATGCACGATACTGGATGCTTGGGGCTGGTGCACTGGGACGACCCAGAGGGAGGGTATGGGGAGGGAGGAGGGAGGAGGGTTCAGAATGGGGAACACATGTATACCTGTGGCGGATTCATTTTGATGTTTGGCAAAACTAATACAATATTGTACAGTTTAAAAATAAAATTTTAAAAAAAAGGTGAAAAAAATGTGCAGGAAAAATTAGGCAATTCACAGAAGAATAAAAACATAATATATAAAACATTCAAAAACATACACAGAACTCTTAAAATTCAATGATACAAAGCAGCCTAAATGAAAATGGGCTAAAGACTTTAATAAACCCTTCACCAAAGAGGATACACAGGTGGCAAATAGGCATATGAAAAGAAGATCCATTTCATGTACCATCAGGGAACCGCAAATTAAAACAATAGTGTGATACCATTGTACACCCCTTGGAATGGCCGCAGTCCAGAGCATTGGCACTAAATGCTGGTGAGGATGTGGGGCAGTAGGAATTCTCATACGTTGCTGGTGGGAATGCAAAATGGTATTTTAGAAGACAATGTGGTGGTTTCCTACAAAGCTAAACACCCTAACCATGCAATCCACCAGCTGAGTTCTTTGGTATTTACTCAGAGGAGTTGAAAACTATGTCTACACGGAAATTGCCACAGGCCTGTTTATTTCAATTTTATAATTGCCAAAACTTGAAAGCAGCCAAGATACTCTTTGGTAGGTAAATGGGTAAATAAACTGTGGACATCAAGAGAATGGAATACTACTCAGAACTAAAAAGAGGTGCGCTATCAGGCTATGAAAAGACACGGAGGAAATTTAGATGCATATTACTGAGTGAAAGAGGTCAATCTGAAAAGGCTACATGCTGTGTGATTTCATCCTCATGATATTCCCGAAAAGGCAAAGCTATGTAGACAGTGAAAAGATCAGTGGTTGTGGGGTAGAAGGTGAGGAAGAGCAATGAACAGGCGGAACACAGAGGATTTAAAAGGCAGTAAAAAACCTCTGCATGGCACTATATTGGTGGATACCTATCATTATACATTTGTCCAAACCCATAGAACGTGCAACACCAAAATTGAGTCTTAAGGTACACGGTGGATTTTGGATGATTATAATGTGTCAATGTAGATTCATCTTTGGTAAAAAAAATGTACCATTCTAGTGAGTGATGTTGATAATGAGGAGGCTCATGTGTGCAGGGCAGGGAGTATATGGGAAATCTGTGTACCTCTCTCTAAATTTTGAGTACTTTTTAACAGCAGTTTTAGGTTTAGTAAACTCTTTAAAAAAGGGGGATAGAGCCATGTGTTCAGACATGGGATGATATGATCTCTAGGATGTGTTGCTAAAGTGAAGAAAGCAAGTCAGAGGATGAATAGTAGAATCTAATCCCCTTTGTGTTAAGAAAGTGTTCATATATGTAAGTCAGTTCATGCAAAAATGATATGAAGGGTGCCCATCAAGGAATAGGGGAAGGAAGCATTTATGTTTCAAATTATGTAATTTTGGATGTTTGAATCTTTCACAACATGAGTATATCCCCATTGTATTTATGTAATGCAAATTGAAATGAGAGAAGAAATGACGGGGATTTTATTTTCTTTTTATCTATTTACTTTATGAATGTAAAACAGTTCTTTTCTATTGACAGTATGTGCTTAGTCGCTCAGGCGTGTCTGACTCTTTGCAACCCCATAGACTGTAGCCCTGGAGAGGGCAATGGCACCCCACTTCAGTACTCTTGCCTGGAAAATCCCATGCGCGGAGGAGCCTGGTAGGCTGCAGTCCATGGGGTCGCGGAGAGTCAGACACGACTGAGTAACTTCACTTTCACTTTCCAGTTTCATGCATTGGAGAAGGAAATGGCAACCCACTCCAGTGTTCTTGCCTGGAGAATCCCAGGGACGAGGGAGCCTGGTGGGCTGCTGTCTATGGGGTTGCACAGAGTCGGACACGACTGAAGCGCCTTAGCAGCAGCAGCAGACTGTAGCCCACCAGGCTCCTCTGTCCATGGGGATTCTCCAGGCAAGAATACTAGAGTGGGTTGCCATGCTCTCCTCCAGGGGATCTTCCCAACCCAGGGATCAAACGCAGGTCCCCTGCATTGCGGGCAGATTCTTTACTCTCTGAGCCACCAGGGAAGACCATTGACAGTATGGGGATTTAGAAAGAGTGAGGATATTTGAGTATATTCCTCCACAAAGGGCGTCTCTCAATACTGACTCACATTTCTAAATAGGACAGCTTAGCTTTTGGGAGCACAACTCTCCATATCAGTCTCTTGTATCTCTTAGGGATTTCCTAACTGGCTCCCCAGCCCTGGCCTAGAGCTAAGGGGGCATTCAGTTTCCAGGCACAGGCTAGCAGTTGGCAGTGTTTGCTCAAAGGCAGGTTGACGTTCTAATCAGAGTGCTTTGCCTGTAGCACTGGCATTTCAGAAACACTGACAACCCAGGAGGAAGCGACAGATAAGCAGCATATCACTGGCCAGAGTAGGCCTTCCTATTTCTCAGATTAAATTGAAACATATGCCCAATTGTGAATTTTAAACAGTGTCATCAGGATGTTTGACAGCTCATTCAGGAATATAATATGGTTCTATTGAGGAGGCAAAAGCTACAATCCAAATCTCAACATTTCCCTTCATCTATCACTGAATGAGAATGGTATGTATATAGCTTTCATATACCTGGTATTGGTGTGTATGTACACACGTGTACCTGTGTGTGTGCTGCATGCACACATTCACATAAGTACATGCATGTGTGAGTGTGTGTGATAGCCCCAGTCTAAAATATTTCATGTTGTTTTCCTTAGTATCAATGAAAATATTCCCCAAAGACAAAATTCTGATAGTGAAATCATATTCCCAAGGGATTGGGGAACAGAGTGGGTATGTGTGCAGGAGATAGCACGAATAGAAAATTCTGGTTGTGGCTATGCTGTTTAGTGATTTAGGATAACTGTGTATCATCCATCCATCTGTTTAAGAAGTATATTTTGTTAAAAAAAAAAAAGCCTGTAGAGTAATGTAAGAAAAAGTACTGTAGAGTATTGAATGTAGAAAACAACTTCAGTTCAGTTCAGTTGTTCAGTTGTGTCCGACTCTTTGCGACCCCATGGACTGCAGCATGCCAGGCCTCCCTGTCCATCACGAACTCCCAGAGTTTACTCAGACTCATGTCCATTGAGTTGGTGATGCCATCCAACCATCTCATCCTCTGTTGTCCCCTTCTCCTCCCACCTTCAATCTTTCCCAGCATCATGGCCTTTTCTAATGAGTCAGTTCTTTGCATTGGGTGGCCAAAATATTGGAGTTTCAGCTTCAGCATCAGTCCTTCCAATGATATTCAGGACTGATTTCCTTTAGGATGGACTGGCTTTATCTCCTTGAAGTCCAAGGGACTCTCAAGATACTTCTTCAACACCACAGTTCAAAAGCATCAATTCTTCAGCGCTCAACTTTCTTTATAGTCCAACTCTCACATCCATACATGACTACTGGAAAAACCATAGCTTTGACTAGACAGACCTTTGTTGGCAAAGTAATGCCTTTGCTTTTTAATATACTGTCTAGGTTGGTCATAACTTTCCTTCCAAGGAGTAAGTGTCTTTTAATTTCATGGCTGCAGTCACCATCTGCAGTGATTTTGGGGCCGAAGAAAATAAAGTATCTCACTGTTTCTGTTGTTTCCCCATCTATTTGCCATGGAGTGATGGGACCAGAGGCCATGATCTTAGTTTTCTGAATGTTGAGCTTTAAGCCAACTTTTTCACTCTCCTCTTTCACTTTCATCAAGAGGCTCTTTAGTTCTTCTTTGCTTTCTGCCATAAGGGTGGTGTCATCTGCATATCTGAGGTTATTGATATTTTTCCCAGCAATCTTGATTCCAGCTTGTGCTTCTTCCAGCCCAGCGTTTCTCATGATGTACTCTGCATGTAAGTTAAATAAGCAGGGTGACACTATACAGCCTTGACGAACTCCTTTCCCGATTTGAAACCAGTCTGTTGTTGCATGTCCAGTTCTAGCTGTTGCTTCTTGACCTGCATACAGATTTCTCAGGAGGTAGGTCAGGTGGTCTGGTATTCCCATCTCTTGAATTTTCCACAGTTTGTTGTGATCCACAAGGTCAGAGGCTTTGGCATAGTCAATAAAGCTGAAGTAGATGTTTTTCTGAAACTCTCTTGCAACTTAAGTATTAATTTTTCATGGAACTATTTTTGAAAATGGTTCCATTCTGAGAATCTCTTAAATCTTAAAACAATTTTTAAATAATTGAAGTATGTATGGCCATAATTTTGTGTTCTTGAAAGAAATAGCTTGGATGTCAGGATGTTGCCAGTTTCTACATCCTGTGCAAAATGTACGAGGCTGAGGCAACTGTCAGAGAAGTAGTGTGTGTGTGTGTGTGTGTGTGTGGTGCATGTGTGAGGGGTGGGTATGTGGAGTGAGGGTAAGAAAGGCCAGAATTAGACCAAGAGCCAAAGTGGGAGCCTTTTTCCTTCTCTCCTTCCCTTTCTTCTTTCCTCCTCTCCCCCTTTTTTCCTTTTATGTCTTCTCCTGACTACTCCTAACTTCTCCCTCGCCTCTCCCCTTTTATTCTGTCTCCCTTTTTCACACTTGCTGTTCTTTTCTCTACCTCACACTTCTTTTGTAAGTACAATTATGAAATGTTTAAAAGTTTTTTTTAAAAATTGCACTTTTATAAAGCATCTTTAGCAGAAGACAGACTCATATGAATTGCTACAGTGCTTCAAATCCCAGCTGTTCTAGCAGTATATCCCAAGTAACTTTGATAGGGAACATTCTTGAAGAATTAATAAGTTATATTAAGGGCAATCACTGTGAAGAATAAAAGCAAATAACTTTTTAAAAAGAAAAAAATACTTCTAATTAAAAAATCATGTTCTTATTGGAAATACCTTCACTTACTTGAATACAAAGAAATCAAAACATTATAAGAAAATGTAGACTCAATAAAATCTCATATACCCTGTTTTAAGTTTACCTTTTTCCTCAAGCAGTACCTGATTTCAGTTGTGACATTAAATTCTCAAAGTTTGCTTGTGTATTATTAGCAGATATTTGTGATTTTGTTGCTGGTTTAAAACAATAAAAAAATTCAGTGTATACAGATTTGAATTGATAACTAGAATGGCCTATTGCCTAAGACTCAATAATCGGATGCCGAACCAGAACATCATAAGAATGTCCAAACTAATCAAACAGAGTTTTCCTTGTATCTTAGCATTTGCTGCTGCTGTCTCCAGAAAAGATCATGCCCTAGAGGGTTGTGTGGGTTGTCCAGGAGAGAGAAAAAAAGTGGGTTCAAATTTATTAAATTTTCTGATCTTCAGTTTCTTCTGTGAAATGGGCATAGTAGTAGTAATATTTACTTAACAGTTAGTATGAAGTTGATACATAGTTTGAAGAATGTAAATATTCCTGAATCAACTTAAAGATTTATAGATATTATGAATACTTCCTAGATATCCATACTATTATCAATACAAACTAAGAGAAATGAGGTATGTAAAAAAACGCTGTCTAAATATTACTTATTATTCAGTGCTCAGAAGGGACAGAGGTCATGATTTTTAAAAAATACATTTTTAAAAAATGTATATATTCATTTCTGATGGCACGGGGTCTTCGTTGCTTCGAGGGGTCTTTCTCTAGTTGCAGTGAGTTGAGACTCCTCTTCATTGCTGTGTGCGGGCTTCTCACTGCGGTGGCCTCTGTTGCTGTGGAACATGGGATCTAGGCATGTGAGCTCGATGGTTGCAGCTTGCAGGCTGTAGAGCTCTGGCTCAATAGCTGTGGCACAGAAGTTTCTCCCTTGTGTGTGGCATCTTCCCGGACCAGGGATCAAACCTGTGTCCCCTGCATTGGTATGGGATTGGATAGAGTCTCTGTCTTGAAGTAGAAGACCAGCTAATGAAGTCAACAACATAAAAAGTGCTTTCAATAGCAGATAGCTATAGATAACACATAGTGCTCAATTGTCTCTGTGTGGTTTACATTTTGGTAAGTTAATGTCTAATGAATACAAAACTCTGGTTGCTGATTATATGTGTTACAGAATGGAATGCAAAGCTGTTGCTAAGTTATATTAAGCCACATACAAAAGATGCAAAATCTATAGTGAAAAAAGGTGGCTACTAATGAATCCATTCTTTAGTCCACAAATATTAAAAAGCACCTAACTGTATACCGTGCACTGGAGACACTGGGTAAACAAAACATGCAGACTGTTTACTCTCCTGGAGTAGACGCTCTGGTACAGTGTAGATGACCCTACAGAAAGGAGTGACCAGGAAAATACCATCAGATGGTGAGACAGTGCCAACGATTCTCAGAGTGGTCCCAGCTGAACAGTGTTGTTGTCACCTGGCAGTTTGTTAGAAATGCAAATTCTCAGAACTCTCAGATCCACCCCAGACCTACTGAGTCAGAAACGCTGGAGGGCTGGGCCTGGAGTTTGTGTTTTAATAAGTTCTCTGTGTGGTTCGGATGTTTGCTCCAGGTTGAGAACACTGGCACCATGCACAGAAGTGGCCTTGCCTAATGTAGTTGAGAGTACTCAGGTATTTCAGTGGGGTTGGGTGCTGGGGAAGACCTCTCTGAGGAGCTGATGTTTAAGTCAAAATCTGAATGTCAAGAAAACTCATCCATGGCTCCAGATAGAACAGAGACCCTGTGTTGGGAATAAACATGGCATATTGCAGGAGCAAAAAAGGTTGGTATGGCTGGAATACACAGTGACCATATGGTGGTCAATGGGTAGAATAGTTCAAGTTATGGTCAGAGGTGTTTGTGGTGAGGGCTCAGCCGGTGGTGAAGGGGGCTTCCCAAAGTTAATGGACGTACGAATCACCTGGGAATTCTGTTAATGTGCAGATTCTGAATCAGTAGATCTGGGGGTGGGATTGAAATTCTGCATTTTAGCAACTCCTTGGCAACGATGTGGGTGCTAGTCCATTGACCATGCTTGCAAGTGGGAAGCAAGAGGGTAAGATTTTGCAGTTATGAAATGCAATCTAATCCCAAACCTCTATGAGTGTGGTTTGGGTTTATTTGTTTAAAATTCTGTGATTCCTTCAAAACACAGCTGTGTCATCCTCTCCAACCCAGGTCCTTTGCTTTTTGGATTCCTGGGCTGACCAGTGGAACCATCTCATTATTGCTGCCTTTTATTTAGGGTTTCTTTGCTCAACTCCTGCTCAGTGGCTTTTGGAATGTCTAATCTTCATCTCTCCAAGTCATAGCTTCTCCTTAGTGATCCAGTTGTAAGAAGTTGAGGTTTGTTCATCCATCATGTCCCTCTGGAGTCCCAAGACCTTGAGATCAGCTGAGGGACATTTCCTGCTTGGGCCAGGGCTATGAACCTTCAGATGATGCCTGGCCCCCAAAATACAATCCATCCAAATTATTTTGGACCCACTGTAGGAGTCTCTTACGCATCCTAACCTCCTCATACATTCCTGCCGGGTTCAGGGTTCTGCCTGTGCATCCTGTGACATCTGACAGTGCTGCGCCCCTGAGTTTTGGTGTCATGGGGGTTGTCCTCCCTTCCTGCTCTCTGGCCTTTCCCATTGGCAATCACAGGAGAACTTTCTTCTGGGGAGTTAGCTTTTGCTCCTTAGTTCTCTGCTGCCCTCTGCTGGGTACCAGGAGCCAGAGCCCTTCACTTGGCTTGACTATGGAGCTCTTGCTCTGAGTATTGATCACCTATCAAGATGCTCCACCCTTCCCACATTCCTTCCTTCCTTTTCCTATTCAGCAAGAATGTATTGAGGATATTCTATGTGCTAGAAATTGCATAAGGCCCTGGGGTACATAGGTGAACAAACTTAGTCCCTGTCCAGAGGGAAGACAGAATGTAAGCAACAATTAGAAGACAGTTTGAGGAGGGCCAGATGAAAGACAGGCGGAAGAGGGATGAAACTGAAGAGAAACATTAGCATTGCTGGCAAAGGCAGGGAAGCCTCCACCGGGATTTCAGTTTTTGAGTTAGATTTTAAAAGATGGTCAAGAATGGGCAGGCTGCTGGGGTCTTAGGTTTACAGACTAGGAGGGATGGAGAAATTACATTCTGGTTCACTGAAGAATGAGCCATCCAGAGTGTTGGAGGACAATGTCATAGATCATTTAAATTCATATCATATTCGCCTTGAGGCTTAAACACTGGGGTCTTTTTATAGTCCTGATGCCTTATATTTAAGCATACAAATACCCAACAAAAAATAAGCACCAGAGTTTTTCTGTTTAAAAAAGACAAAAAAAAAAAAAAAGGAGAGAGAAAACTTTATGAAGAAAAAAAGAAATAAGGGTCTGATAATCTCTGTATTTTTTTTTAACCTGTGAGAGAGGTTATATACTGTGCCTCTCCTAAAGTTGAGGAGTTTGATATTTTCATTCTTATATTATTTGGGATTTCTGTGCTACATACCAAATAATAACAGTAAATACATTATCCCCAGAAAGATGTTTTTTTTTTTGCTGGTGAAAAAATTAGCTCACTAACACTTCACCCCCAATTATGCTGTTCTTGCACTGGAGTGCTACTCATCAAGATAACTGACAGCTTCAATTGCTATTTGTAAAAAGTTGACACCCGTGCTGGGCATCCTGCCTGCAGAACGGCATAGGCTGAGGAGGAATGGTAAGTTAACTAGCCTCACCCACCTTCCCCCGCTCTCCCAGTGCCCCCAGCCTGAGGTGCAGTAAACAGCATCTGGCTTAGTAATACAAATGAAGAGACACTGGATCTCTAAGGAAGATGACGTTACTACATCCTTACCTGGTTAAAAAATGAGAATGTAGACTTCTTATCAGTGAAAGGAGTACATGTCTCAACATGGGGCATGGCCCTGGCATTATCTCTTTTTATGTTACTGGTTCCTCTCACAGGATCTGGCCTGTGGTGGATGCTTTCAAAATGTTAGTATAACTGAGTTAAATTATTGTCCTTCAGACAGAAGCACCACCTTTATGTCTTCCTAGTTGGTAGAGCGCCTAGAAGCGTGGTTGCTTATTTTCGTGTTACATGGTACATGCACAGGCTTATCACAGGAACTGTGGAGGGGCCCTGTTTCTTGCCACTGACTCATTGGGTTCCCTTTTCTGAAGCCTCAGGCTGCCCTGGATTCTCATATGATTCAGAAAATACTAACAGCCTGTGCCAGTCCTTCCTAAGGATTCATCTCTTTCCTGAAATAATTCATTGGTAACAGAGATGTGACATCAAAGATGAGACAGATACAAGGAGATATCATGACATACCATAGATAAAAGTCTTTCGCTTGGAAAGTGAAAAAAATGCGGCAAAAATTGAAGGGAAGAGTCTTACAGAAGCTCTATGCCCCAGCTAGAAGTGTGAAGTAAGTGGGTCTGAGATTGAACTTACCACTCAAAGAGCCTCTTAAATTTCTACAAGCATAGAATATGAGACTAGAGAGCCTTTAGGAATCACATATTCAAAGTCTGTGATTTTTTATTAATGGTGTATTTATATTTGTCCCGTCACTACTAACAGATATATTGATCTGCAATGGTTTAAAGAGAATAGAGTTTTATTTTTCTTACACAAAGCCTGATAGTGTTGACTTGGTGGCTCAAAAGTGTCGGGATCCATCATCACTGCAGTTTCCCTGGCCTTTCTCTGTTGCACATTGTCTCATAATCATGAGCAAGAAGGCTGCCGCAGCTCTAGCCCTCATGCCCATATTCAAGGCAGGAAGGGGTGGGGGTGGGGAGAATGGTTTTAGGCACATCTGGAGAGCAGAAATTTTCCAGAAGTTCTCCAGGTGGCTTCCTCGTACATCTCTTAGCCAGGCACCTCTAGACGTAGGGGAGTAGATAAAGTGGGGTCTGGATGTAATGCTGCCATGGGAAACATTGAGGGGCTGTTAGCAAGAAAGAGGTGGAGTTGGACAGTGCAGCCAGCGACAGTGTTTTTCACAGACGACGAAGCATTCCAGGACTCAGACTGGTGCACAAAATACTCTTAACCATCAATGTTCATCCCAATGCAAACGAGTTAATGCTAGGTTTTAATGCCAGTTATTATGCCCAGTGCCCTGACAGAATGTAAAACAGGGGTGAGTTACCTGGTTTTGACTACTTTGGGCACCTACATGTGGCTCCGGCAGTCGTATGTGGTCATCCTAGTGAGATTTATCTGCATTATGGACGATAATATGGATTTTTTTTTTTTGCATATTGCGATTCCAACACCTAACAGGATTGAGCTATACAGTGGTATTTGGTGTTTGTCCTGAGGCTTCCAAGAATCCCCCAGATTTATGAAAAGCACTGGTGAGCAACAAACTAACGTCAGAGGCAGGTACTGGCTCGCTTACTACCTAAATGACTAATTCCCCACATACCAGCTCACAGTGGGGGTGATTCAAATCAGTGCCTTAGCAAAATTACAAATTGCTGCATGTCATAGTCCTCCAGGATCTCTCTCACATTGTCAAAGCCATGACTGTTAAATTTGCAAGTGGAAAAATGCCTACTGTGCATTTTTCAAAATGCTTTCATATCGGCAGTGAAGTATCAGAGCATAATGACAATAAGCCTTTTCAATATTTATTTAATAAAATATTGAAATGACATTTTTACTATTTTAGTTTAAGACATGAGGCCACTGTCCTCATCTACCCATCATCCTCAGATATTGTTCCTCATCTACCCATCGTCTCCAGATAGATGACCAGATCAAAACCTGAGCTTCCTTTATCTTCCAGGCTTGAATCTTTCCAGGTAGGATTGTTGGGAACCAAAGTCCTGATTAAAACTCATGATCCAAGCCTAACTGGGTTCAGGTCTTAATAGAAGGGATGGTGGTCTGGAGATAAAAGAGAATCAGAATAAGTGAGGTAATCTAACTCTAAAAAAAGATAGAAGGTTAACATCACAGAGAGTTCTGGGAATTGGCCCTAACCCTAAACTTTCCTCCTTTCTCTCTTCACTATCCTATTATCCCTCTTAGACTTCCCTCTTTTTTTTTTAAACCCTCTTTCTCACAGATTGAATTCTGGGAAAAGGAGCATGCTAAGGTGTCTGGGTACATACGTATATCCATACCTACCCATGCTCACATTCGCACCATACTTGCACCAATACCTGTACCTATGCTTGTGTGTTCAGTTGCTCAGTCATGTCTGACTCTTTGTGACCCTATGGACTGTAGCCCGCTGGGCTCCTCTGTCCATGGGATTCTCCAGGCAAGAATACTGGAATGGGTTGCCATTTCCTCCTCCAGGGGATCGTCCTGACCCAGGGATTGAACTCGCGTCTCCTGCATCCGTCCCCTCCATTGGCAGGTGGATTCTTTACCACTGAGCCATCTGGGAAGCCCTACCTGGACCTATACTTGTACCTAAACCTATACCTATAACTTGTACCTATCATCTATTGGTATTTGGTCATGAAAATTACCAATATATTTTTACTTACAAAAATGGCAGGGTATATCTAAATATTGCAGACTTGTATTGCAATCACAGATTTTGTCTAACGTGAGATATGCAACAACTCTATAAGAGTGAAAGTCCATGCATTAATTTACGGATTCCCCTGAGTTTGCACATCATGTTCTCTCTTGAAAACTTGTGGCAAGTCATATATATAAAACTCAAACAAAATTTCCTATGTGTTCTGTTACCAGAGAACTGAAAAATATGCTGACATCCCTAATCACACTTTGCATTTTAGGCATCATCCTTGGTGACTCATATATTTCATACATGTTCTTTCCCTTCAGAAGGTTGACCAGCTTGAAGCCAATGAGCATCTGATTGAGGCTAATGACTTATCACTTTCCACAGGCCTAATGATTTCTATCTTTGCCTCAATTGCATTGAGTTAATGAGACCTCTGCTTCTTATCACGGATATCAGCACTTTCATTTTTCCTTTCTCCACTCATTTTTGTAACCTAGTAAGGGAAAATGTAATGAAATATTCATATAATTACACAAACATTGCTTTACCTTCAAAAATGGGGATGCATCTGGCCAAAAGTCCTACTGTGAAAAGCCAACCCTGTACAGATACAAAAAACCTCTTATTTAGGGAGTTAAATCAATAAGCTATCAATGTATGAACTGCGTGGAAGCTGAATACATGGAAATGAAACATAGCCTTATCACAGTTTTTAAAGTTGGTCATTAGTCATACACTGAATGTCAAAAGCTGGAACCAGGAGCCAGTACTCCTAACTCCAGATAATTAATAATAATTAGTTCATTCAACAAATATTTATTCAACATCTATTCTTATATGCAAGATAGGCTGGTAGGGAAAAAAAATCACCCTTTCTTTTATGAAATAGCATGGAAAATGATTTTGCTCTGTAAGGAGAGTCACAGGTTGAATTGTTGGAAGTAGGCATCGAGGTAGAATTTAGTGTGCAGGATGTTTATTAGAAATTAAGGTCTGTTCAAGGGAGGTGGAAGAAGCAGGATTGGGCAGGGGGGAAAGGTGAATTGGGCTATTGGCTAGGCACAAATTTCCCTGACTCCATGGGGAGTTCTGAGCATATATTTTCCGTCAGAGTTGACCCTCATTGGGCTGGACTGGCTGCGCCTTTTCTCTGAAGCCCTGTCAGTCACTGAGTGTGGACTACCCCAGGAAGAATGTTCCCTTGGGCAAGGTGGCTGACTGCGGCTGAAGCATACCTTTATGGAGATGATAGCTGGGGCAACAAGTCATCCCTTTAAGGAGGAATCTGGTAATGCATCTCTGTAGGATAAAAATCTTAGCAAACTAGGGATGGGGGGAAATTTCTCAACTTGATAAAGAATGTTTATGAAAACCTAACTCATACTTGGGAAATGGCAACCCACCCCAGCGTTCTTGCCTGGAAAATTCCATGGACAGAGGAGCCTGGCAGGGGCTCTGTGGGGTCACAGAGCCTGATATGACTGAGCACACACACACTCATAGTTAAGTATGTCCACGTCATACTTAATAGTGAGAAATAATGCTTTCCCTCTGAGTTTGAGAATAAGGCAAGAATGTCCTTTCTCATATTCGTCAAGGATTCCTAGAGAAACAGAACTAGTAGGATATGTATAAATCTAAAAGGAGATTTTCTGTGAGGACTAGGTTCATGTAATTATGGAGACCGAAAAGTCCCACAGTCTGCTCTCTCTAGCTGGAGACCCAGAAAAGCTGATGGTGTAATTTAACCTGAGAACTAGGGGAACATATGGTATAAATCCCAGTCTGAGGGCCAGAAGAGATGAGATGAAATGTCCTAGCTCTACCAGTGAGGCGGGGAAAAAGGTGAAATCTTCTTTCCTTTGCCTTTTGTCCTATTCAGGCCCTTGATTAGATGATGTCTGACCACATTGGGAAGGGAAATCTACTGAGTCCACCGATTCAGATACTGATCTTATCTGGAAACACCTTTCATAAACACAATCAGAAATAATATTTAATCTGGGCACCCTGTGGCCAATCAAGTTAACACAAAAAATTAGCAATCATATTCACCATATCTAGTCAGCATTTTATGAAAGTCCTTGACAGTGCAATAAGAAAAGAAAAGGAAACAAAATATGTACAGAATGGGAAGAAAAAAAATAAAACTATCTTTGTTTTCAGATAATATGATTGTCTATCTAGATTGTCTATCTAGCCCACCAGGCTCCTCTGTCCATGGGATTCTCCAGGCAAGAATACTGGAGTGGGTTGCCATTCCCTTCTCCAGGGGAATCTTCCCAACCCAGGGATTGAATCCGGGTCTCCTGTATTGCAGGCAGATTCTTTACTGTCTGAGCCACCAGGGAAGCCAGACACCCTGGTAATATGGTACCCTTTATAATATGGGTAATACCTGGTACCCATATTATGGGCTTCCCAGGTGGTGCTAGTGGCAAAGACCCGCCAATGCAGGAGACAGAAGAGATGCGGGTTTGATCTCAGGGTCAGGAAGATCCACTGGAGGAGGGCACGGCAACCCACTCCAGTATTTTTGCCTGGAGAATCCCACAGACAGAGGAGTCTGGAGGGTTACGGTCCATGGGGTTGCAAAGAGTCAGACATGACTGAAGCTACCTTAGCGTGCATGCACCCATATTATGGTTTCTAATACATTCTGCAATCCAATAAACTTCTTGGATTCTAAGCCTGGGGCAGGAAAAAAGAAAAGAGTGGGGCAGGAAATATACCATGTAAACCCAAAAGCATCTTCTAGAGCCACAGAGTAAGACAGTGCTAAAGAAACAAAACCCCCACAGTGATGGGATATATCATAGGAAGTCAACTGAAAGAGCTTCCAATGGCCAAAGCTGAAACAATTTAATTAAAAAAAAAACAGTATTAGATTGCAACTTAAGGTATAAAATCAATATCCATGCATCCATACAGGTGCAAATAAATGCTTGAATAAATAGATGAATGATAGTGGTGGAGTAGGGGGAGAATACACAAATATCCTATGCAAAGAAATAAAAACAATTTATGTAGATAATGTGCCTTCAAGTTGGTGGAGTATAATTATTGATTCTCATAGTGTGGGGCTTTGCATTATGACTTCTTCCCAAGAGTAAACTATGGAAAAGATGGGCTGGGATGGCTGACAGACTCAATCCTGGTCAGATGGTTAAAGTAACTATCAACAGTAACAATCAACAATAATGACTGAGTTCTGTGTACTCTTGATATGATGTGATGACAATGACATTTTACCTTTGGGTTCTTTTTTCCCAAAACCCATAACCCTTGTCTACTCATGGGGAAAACATCAGGCAAATTGCAACTGTGGGGCCCTCTACAAAACACCTTACTAGTATTCCTCAAAACTGTCAAAGTCATAAAAAAACAAGGAAATTCTGAGAAACTGTCAGTCATGAGGAGCCTAAAGAGACATGGTGATTAAATGTGACACGGTATCCTGAATGGGATCCTGGCACAGTATTAGAACGTTAGGCAAAAACGAAGGTAATCTGAATAAAGTATGGGCTTTAGCTAATAATAATGCATGGATATTGGTTCATTAGTTGTGATAAATGTACCATACTAATGGAAGATGTTAATAATAGGGGAAACTGTGAGGTTTAGGGAGACTTTATACTGTCTTTGCAATTTTTCTATAAATCTAAAACTGTTCCAAAAATAAAATTTGTTATCAATTTAAAAATACATTGCAGCCATTGTGCCAGGCACTGGGATAACTTAGACATGGCCCTTCCTTCAAAGAGGTGAAATTTGTGCGTCCACAAATGTGTGAATATACAGTCTAGTGTTCAAGATGAAACAGAGGCACAGGTACAGGCACAGGGCTTTGGAAACCTGGGGTTTTAGATTAGTTGTCTGAAGATGTCTATTCGACATCCTATGAAAAAGACATTGTTTTACCTAAAAATTTCTGTAAATACCCGTTCAGAGGTGGTGGTTGTCCTCTTGCTTCCTGGTCTGGGCTTCTGTTGCTGTTGAGCTCATGCCCTTTCATCTCTCACTACCGTCTTCTCTGCTTATAACCAGGCTGTGGGACTCAGACTGTTTCCCTTTTTTTTACCCACCCACATGTGTTGTCAGACTTTATTAAAGATTGAAGATACAGGGATATTGACATGTTTTAAATGCAAAACAATTAAACGTGTTTATTTGACCCCTGTTCTTAAACCTCCCGTGGCCACACTCCACGGGAACTTCTCATCGGTGCCCTCGATCCGCAGGCTCGTTCCCTGCCGCGTTTGGTCCTCTCTGTTGATCTCTTGGATATCTCCAGTATTCTGGATTGTTTCTTCTGCAGCGAAGCTTACCTCTTTGTTTCCCGTTCTCTGTATAAGGAAGGTTTGGGATCTCACTTTCTCCACCCCAAAATAGAGCATCAAAGTGTGAGTTTTAATAAAGATGGGTTCTTCTAAAAAGCAAACCGGTACAATAGAATAGACTAAAATCATAGGCGCCAGTTGTTAAAATAGTAGTTTCTTTATATTGCTATACCAGGTCAGAAAACAAATTTGAGTATTTCAAATAAGAAAGGAGGGTTATTAAGCAGGTATAGGAGAATATTGTCTTGCAATAAATTGGGGTGGTGGTAGCTGGACACTGGGGAGAGGGGATCAGGAGTCCCTTTCTGTCTTCCCTCTGTCTCTTTGTAAGGAAGTACCTGCTTCATTCTTCTTTCCTTGTAGTTCATGGACAGCTCATCTGCTTTCATTTGTTCCTTTGTAATATCCTAAAACGACCACCTGGTACCTGATGCTGTCTCATGTTTCAGTTTAGCTCTTCATTGATATTTGCCTCAGTTCTATCAAAGCTTTGCCCATGTTCCATCAATCAGTGTTTATCTGGCAGAGAGAGTCACTTTGCCGTGGCCATGACCAAGGTGCCTAGAAATGTTAGTTGTTGCCATTGTTTTGGGGTTATTATTTATTTTATCATTCAGAGCAACTTTCCTCAGCCAACCTCAGCTGTAACCTACAGCCATCACGTGAGAGTCTACAGTTTTGTATATTCTGTTTCCTTTTATACGGACTCCTCCTTCATCCTGAAATGATTAAGACAGAGCCATGTTTCCTCTACCTAAGTTGGAAGGAGAGTCAGGGATTGTGCTAATTATGACTCTCTTTGTTGCAAGTTATAAAAACCTAAATTCAACTAGCTTAAGCAAAGGAGTGAATGGAAAGTGGAGTGTTTCTCAAGATCAAAGGAAGAACTAAAGGATTCAGAGCACCTTGGCAACAAGATTTATGTATGTCTCCTCATTTCTCATCTCTTTCCCTTTGTTTGGCTTTTCTCTAGGCAGGTCCTGCTTACAGCTATAGATTCCCATCCTGCTTGTTCAGCCACCCCACTAACAAGAGAGAGCCTGTTTTAATGTAATGTGGAATCAGTGCCAGAGAAGAGCTCTGGGCAGCCCACCTGGGGTCACACACTTTCTCCTTGGGTCATTGTTGTAGGAATTATGATTGGCTGGTCTAGGACCTTTGCCGTCTCTTAGGGAAGTTGTTTAGGAGACTGTGACTGATAGCGTGTGAATGACAGGAGCTGGATATAGGGCAGACAACTCAACTTGTATTCACTGCCAAAAGAATGTTTCTTGTTCATGCTGGAATAGTGAGTGTAGGTAGATTTCTGGAAAGACATTGGGGATAGAGAGTGAGGTTGGTGGATCATGTAGGTAGCATCCCTCTCTTCTTAGTACCTCTTAGCCTGTGCCCTGTTCTCAGGAGGAGAGTGCAGCTCACCCAGGTGTGTTGGATTATATGATTTGGAGAGCACGAGGTCTGGATGAAGTGGCCTGGTGATACCTTCAGGGCTCATTGGAGACTCTCACTGGGTTATGGGGCCTCAGCTGGACCTGGAACCTCAGCAGGGATGCATGTGGCATCTTCTCTGTGCTTCCACCTTTACCCTCTAACTTCTCCATTTAATAGATTTTATTAACAGGGCAGCAATGGAGAAGCAGACATAGAGAATAGACCTATGGACATGGGGAGAGGGGAGGAGAGGGTGAGATGTATGGAAAGAGTGACGTGGAAACTTGCATTACCATGTGTGAAATAGATGGCCAACAGGAATTTGCTGTATGGTTCAGGAAGATAAACAG
>NW_011494867.1:8175519-8180612 GCF_000754665.1 Bison bison bison
CAGGAGGGAGGGGACATACGTATACCTATGGCTGATTCATGTTGAGGTTTGACAGAAACAACAAAATTCTGTAAAGCAATTATCCTTCAATAAAAAATAAATAAAAAAATAAACTTCTCAGTCTGAATGTGTCTGGAGTCACACAGCTGATCATGATTAGTAGTACTCTCACCCTGGACTTCCACAAGTCTGATAGAAGAGTTTGAAAAAGCCTTTATTTCTCCCTTGCCTGAGAGGTTGGAGGCCCTGCATCCTGAGGGCCATTCCTAGTTCCAAACAATAAAGTGGTTAAACTGTAGCATGTGGGTCTTTTTTAAAATTAATGATTGCAGTGGATTATAAAAAGGCATGGAAGTGCTTGCATCCATTCAAAAGCACCAGTACAATAAGAGGCCAAAGAAAACCTTCTGAGAGTACACTGAAAAGTAAAAGTAACATAAAGAGTGTTAATAGTTTTTGTCATGGCAAGTCCTGGCAGGGGTTCTGGGGTGATGCCATTTTATTTTCAGTTCCAATCACAGTCTAGTAGAGTCAAGTCAGAGTTCAGCTGGGGTCTCTTCTTAGGCTCAGGAGAAAGTTACAAAGAACTCATTCAGTAAATATTTGTGGAGTGCTTTCTATGTGCAAGACAGGGGTCAGGGCACTCCAGGCTTCATGTTTCTGCCCTCAGAGAGCTAACAGTGTAAGCAATGAAAATTCACACACAACTTCTGCACAAGACTAAATATGCATAGAACCCTGAAGGAGGTAAAAGCCGCTGACTTGGCTTGGAGGAGAGGGCCGTTTTCTTTGACCAGGTAAGGACAAGGGGTTGGTGGAGGAGCAGGTAGTAGAAAGGGGGAAAGAGAATTATCTTGTCACTAGTGTATTATCTGCAACCTCCTTGGAGTTCAGAGGGAGACACAAAGTAGTATCAGGAACCTGGTTTGCAAAGCCTTAGAATACTTGCATGGTTTCATATTTTCTAAGCAGACAATGAAACATCTCAAGATTGGCTTAAAACATATTTTAAAGAGCTATATATACATTAAAATATCCTTCTCCTTATTGTGGTATTTCATAATACTCTCCAAATCTACACTTTGCTCTGCTGTCAGCATAAGTCCCGTTGACTCAGTAAGTGGGAGGAATGGTATAATGGGTGAACCTGCCAGAAAAATATGTGTCTCCAGTTAGGAGAGAGTAACTGGAGGTCTCCTCCAGTAATCTTACCTTCTTGTGCCATACAGACTCCCTACTCATGAGCACTAAAGAGTTTCCAGAGAGAGCCAGGCTAGAGTTGCCAGATAAAATATAGGGCACCCAGTTAAATTTGAATTTCAGACAAACAAATAATGAATAATTCCCTAGTTTAAGTATGTCCTGGCAACCTCCTAGGCTCACTTGTCATCTTGGCCATAAACGGATAGTCTGATTTCTCCCTCATATCTAGCTTTATTGGATCAAGTTATTAACAATGCTACGTGTCTGGAAAAACCAGTCCCACCCCACCCTAGTCTCTATTCTAGTTCCACACAGAATAACAGAAGGAGGATTTAAAGAAGAGCAGAGGATTTAGAGAAGAGCAGAGATACTCCCCCATATCTATCCTGGCTGAGGATAGATATGCATATTGAATACTGAGAAGTCAATCTGGGAAGTGTTAAGGTCTGATGGCCTTCTTAAATGCCATCCCAGGTTTAGACCTTGGTCAGCTTCCTATCCTGGTCCCCTGCACCACCCTTAGAATTCAAAGAATCACCACCCAGAGAGAGTAGAATGATGGAGTGGAACTCATGCTGGAGGCATAGCTCATGGGAGAGGAAATCCAGGGAGAGTGAGTAAAGAGGTCGAAAGATGAGTTAAATGAGGAAAGATACAAGGAAGTGAGTTTTCTCAGCTCATTGTGAGTGGCTGTCCCTAAGGGGAGTACTCTGAAAGTACAGAATTATGGTACCATTGAAGGAGTTGGGGCCGTGTTGACAAAAACAACCCTTTTTGAACTTTAATTTCCACACAAACTATCTGGGGATCTTGTTAAAGTAGAGTCTCTGGATTCAGCAGGTCTTGGGTGGGTCCTGAGATTCTGCATTTCTGACAAGCTCCCAGGTGATACTGATGCTGCTAGGACATGGTCCACATTTTGAGTAATGCTGAAAAGAAATTACACGTACACTTGTTAAAGATGGGAAGGATAATTTATTCAAGACTATTGCAGAAGGGGAGAGAGACTGAACTTAGCGTTGAATCCAGCAGGGCAGCTGGGGATTTATATCCTACAGGCAGGGTGAGGGATAGGATGGAAAGTTACTAAGAGGAATTGGTTAGGTATCAAGGGTGGGTGAGGAACTTGATTGGGTATCAGGGGGGATTCTTGCTCAACTGGCTTAGCAGAATTCCTGCTAAAATCAGGCCTTTTGCTTAACAATAGATTGTCAAATTGTGAACAGTCTCCCCTCCCTGCCACTAGGATCATGCATTGCTGATGGGTTATGAACACTGAGGCAAAATTCAATATTGCAGTATCTTTCCAAAGAAAGGAGCCTGGTGCATATAATGATTTGCCCATTCAGCAACAGGTAGGTCAGTTCTAGATCATCTCATCTCAGGGGGTTAGCATTTCCTTGAGGCCACGGAGGACAGGGATTCTTTTTTAATCTCTTTCATAACTTTCCCTATAACCTTTCTTTTCATCTTTTTCTAGTGGACAAACAGCACCTTGAAACCCTCTTCTGATTCCCCTGGTAAATCCTGCAGACTCTCTTGGGAGGAGAAACTTCTAACCACAGGGACAATGTGGGAAAGGATCAGTTTGGGATTTTAAAAAAATTCTTGAAACAGGGAATGAGAAGTCTTGAAGAGAGTGCAGAGCTGAGGAGAGTCATCTCCTCAGGATCTGGGGTCATCTTCCTCCAGTGCTGCCTCACCCTCTTCCATCCCAGGCTACTGATGGTCACCCCAAAGGCCTCTGGGATCCTTTCTTTTTGTGTACTGCCCGACATTTGTTTCTTTCTCTTATTTAAAACTTCATCGTTGCTTCATTTGATTTTAAAAATGGAAGCCAATGATTTCCTCTTTTTGTGAGGCAGAAGGAGACATAGAAAGAAAAGACCCCAAGATTTGGAGCCAGAAAACTAGGATCCTCCTTCCACCAATTCTTTCCCGGAAGATGTGCATGTGGGCAATGGTAAAAAGTAAGAGCGATCTCTTCCACATGACCTCTCCAAAGACCTTGAGCAATTCATTGACTGCCTTTGGCTCTAGCTTCCTTATACAAAAAATGAGGGTAGAAGTCATTCTTCTCTGTCCACATGAAAGATGTGGCTGGGAAAGTGTTGCATGCAGGATAAACTGCAAATCATACGTTGGTTATTATTATTAATGTTGTTTTTATTTCTGCCACTATAAGGAGAAAACACATATTTTAACAAGTTTTTTTTTTTTTTCTTCTTCTTCAAATGAGTAGGAGAAAGACATGGTAAAAATACAGAGTATGAAAATTAAACAGTGAAAACTATCTCATTCCTACCTTTAGTCCCTTCTCAGAATAGTAGCTACTTTTAACCATGTTCTTATGTTTTCTTCCAAAAATATTCTCAGCATATATAAGCATGTGTGTATGTATATATTTATATAGGTAAGTTTTTGTGTAGATATTTTTCGACACATGGTAACCACCTTCTCCATCTTTCTTTCTGCTTACTTTATAGTTCGTGACTGTTCCATATCATCCTGTTAGACTTTTGTCATTCTCTTTCACATCTGCATAGTGTTCTAGAGTCCATCGTCTCGTACTAACTGAAAGGATGGACACTTAGTTTATTTCCAGTGACTGGCTGTTTCAAGTTTTGCCGCAGTGGCCATCCTGTGCATTTGTGCGAGTAGGTCTATATCAGAAGTCTTAGAGGCGTGATGTCTATGTCCAAGTGTACAGGCTCTTTATATTTTAATAGAAATTGTCAAATTGCCCTCTGGAGAAATGTTCACAATTTACATTTTCAGTAATACAGTTTTTCTGCACACCTCCATCAATACTGCAAATTGATCTTTATTAATTTGAATTTATAATGCTATCTCATTGTGAGTTTAGGTTTGTATTGCTGTAATTTTGAATGAACTTGAGCATCTATCTCTTTATATGCTTAAAAGCCATTTACCTTTGGACAGCTTGCTTGTGCTCTTTTTCCATTTGAAAAAGCACCTATTAAGAGGGCTGGCCCAGATTGGCCAGGCTTTGCAGCGTTACTTTCCCCAAGGACTAGTTGGGACTCCCTTTTCCCCACCCCACCCTCCATCCATTTCTGTTTTTGGTGTCTGGATGCAGCTCTGGCAGTCACAAAAGCCCTAGGCCATGTATCTGCAACAGTGCACCCATCCATTTGCCACGATAAGTGAAAGCTGATAGCACAGTTCTGTGTTTATTTATGACTTTCCTTCCAGCTATGAGAAGTTTTTTATTCCTCTTCCCTCAATCGCTGGGAGCTGCTGTGAAGCAAGTGTCTTCTCAGTTTTATAGTAGAGCAAATGGAGATGTGAAGACATGTAATTGGCTGTCTGAGCACCTAGTGAGAAGACTGTTGTGTCTGTGGGTGTAAGATGTTAGCTGTGTGACTGGCAGGAGCATTGTGCTAGGAGGTTACAGATATGTGCGTTCTGCTTCCAGTTCTAGCATGGAGTCGCTGAGAGAGACCGGGCAGGAGACATTGCCTCTCTCAGGGTCAGTTTTGTCATCCACCGGCCCTCAGTGCACAATGAAATTCTGAACCTGCAGAGGGAGCAGGGAAGGAAAGAGGATTGAGTAGCAAGAGCCAGTAGAGCAAATCTGAGAGTTTCAGCTGTGCGGATGGGGAGCTCCAGAGTAGAGACAGCCTGTTAGAGGAGCACCTTGGACAGGGACTGTTGGGCGGTGTTGCCCCCGTCGCATCCAGCCCTTGGCTGGGACCCACCCAGCCTGAACCCTGGGGTGCGTGCTGAGGTTGTGCAGCTGAAGGCTTTTGGCTGCCTGGACTCCTCGTGACTGACCCTCCCTAGAAAGGAGCTCTGGTGGTACACCTCCATGGCGACAACAACTAGTTTGTTTGGGTAGTTTTTTTTTTTTTTTTTAGCATTCAGGG
>NW_011494867.1:8180712-8196895 GCF_000754665.1 Bison bison bison
ATTCTGGACCCCTCTGAAAGCACTGTAAGTCTGGAGACATAGTTACTCCAGGATGAAGCACTGTAATACTCCTCTGTTTCTACTATGTCTTCATTTATAAAATTGTTAAAATTATATGTTGGAGGCAATCTGCTCTTCTTTGTTGTGGAAAACTTAAAAATATGGTTTTTTTTTTTTTCCTATTGTGTATATAAGTTGTACGATTTGGTACTTACCTGGACACAGGAGAGCAGCCAAGTACCAAAACAATGAGAAAAGCTCATATTCCTAGGTGTTTATGGGAAGAGGGGCATAGTAAGCCCAGATGCCACAAGAGGAATTAGGCACGTGGAATTTTCAGTGGCAACCCTTCTTCTTGAGTTTTCCTAGCACCCCAGGGCTCCACACAGCTGATGTTTTTGGTGCCCTGTTTATCATGCCCACTTCTGATTTCAGCCACAGCTATGGAGGACAGTTCTGTGGAAGCTCAGATTCCCCTGGCACCATCCTGCCTGAAGTGCAGAGGCACAGAGTTCCTTTCTGTGTTCTGCCCTCACAAACTTCCTGGGCTGCCAGAGTCTGCTTGGTTCCTGCAAAGCCACCCTGGGAGTGTCAAGGAGTTGATGTACCTGAGGTCAGTCTCAACCAGCAGTGGGTGGAAGCCTTGTCCTTTAAGGGGTAGTTCTGGGAGGCATCCTGCACTTGTTTCTATTTAACCCTAAGCTCCTTGAACCGGGAGGTGTTTGGTATATGTTTGCAGAGTCAGCTGGATATTGGTCCCCATCCTGCTGCCTGGCCACATGGTGTCTCCAGCTTGCAGTCTGATTCTCACCTTGCTCCTGAACCTATATTGTCCTAAGCTCCTGGTGAACAGACAAGTGCTTCTGGACTCAGAGTCTCTCGCTGCCTTCTGCAACCAATTTCCAACTAAAGTCCTGACTCTGACTTGAGATGAGGCTCTCTTGACATAAGAGAGCCCCATCTGCTGACAATAAGGAGCAGGGTTGTGGGGCGATTAAATGGGATGGTGTATGCACAGCGTCCAGCAGAGGACCTGGCTCATGCAAGTGCACAGTAAATAGAAATTAGTATCACTGAGCACTCTATTATATGCAACTACATGTTGTATACACATATGTATGTACATACACAGCATATAAAGATTGTTTTATATGTATATAAAACAATGCTTTTACTCCTTATAGTCTTTTTGCATCAAAAAATCATTCAAGGTATATGACATTGAAAGTCACTTACATAAAATAATCATTGAGATGAAAACAAAATATCCTGAGTAACATTTTTGAGATTAGGGGATTGTAAAATCATCATTCTAGGCTGGGGATAGCATCGTATTTAGCTTTGAGCCAAAAAGGGAAAAAAGGCAAGAACCATCTCTGTTATCTCTTTCTCTCATATTTCAGGGAACAAAAGGAGAAAGAAAGAAGAAAGAATGACAGCTTGGTGTCTGAGTAGTGAGTCATCGTGGGTGACCTGATCCTTCTCTCAGTGTTTGCTGAAGAGAATGGGGTGAGAGCAAGTGAGAAGGGATTGCAGAGGGGACGTTTGCTTCTCTGTTTTATACTTTTGGGACAGGAGAAAGTACAATGGAATAAGAGAAATAATCACTTTTTGGGCCAGAGTGTAACTGTTCCCTTTGCAGCTCTCGTAGTTCTTAGAAGACAAAAGATGCTTTCCTGTGTGGTGGTTATGAGGCTGATAAAACTGATGCATGCATGAGCAGACGATGCTGTGTTGGCTAAGGCCTCCGATCTAATGCGGGTTTCTCTGTCTAACTGGCTGTATTACTGTCCTTGGTCACTAATATCGATGCTTAGTTTAGGCATCCATCTGCTCAGTGCATTTTCCTGTGAATTGTGGCTTAGGTTTGAAGCTGTGTCTGGTGCAATCAAATTGAGCCGTTTGTATCAGTGAGGATATCAGAATACTTACCTCTCTTCTCCCCACCCAATAATTATCACTTAAAGCACTCCTTGGGACCCCTCCTCACTGTTGTGGACTGAATTTTGTTTCTCCAAATAAATATGTTGAAGCTCCAACTGCCCCCCTGCCCCCCGCTCTGCCCGGCAGTGTAAAGGTAATTAAGGTTGAGTGAGGTCATAAGGGTGTGCCCCTAGTCTGATAGAATTAGTGTCCTTACAGAAGCAGGCAGCAGAGTGTGTGTTCTGTCTCTGACATGCTCTCCCTACCTCTGTCTCCGTCTCTCCACCATGTGAGGACACAGCCAGAAGACAGCTGTCTGCAAGCCAGCAAGGCAGCTCTCACCAAATCAGCTGGCACCTTGATCTTGGGCTTCCAAGCTTCTAGGACCATGGGAAATAAATCTATGTTGTCAAAGACATCTAGTATGTGGTATTTTGTTAATAGTAGAGTAGACTAATTAGTACAGTAGACTGAGACCGAGTAGACTAATACTCATCCATCCCAGGGACTAGGAGAATAACACCATCACTGCTCCCAACTCTAAATCACCAGTGAGATCTCAGGCTTACTTGCTTTGCTTCTATGGTGATCATCTTTGACCAGCTTCATCCAGTTGGAGCCACAGCTCCTCTCTATTATGTGAGGGCCGCACTTAGAAAAGGATCAACCCATTGCTAGCATAAGGGAGTGAGTGGGTGAAGGGAGGCCTGTGGAGGCAGGCCCCTCTCCTTCATGGGCATTATTTGGTCTGCTTAGAGGGTATAAGGCTGGGCCCTTGAGTCCCAACTCCATAACAGTAGCTCAGTGGAAGGTGTTAATTGAATTGAGTTCAAATTATGAATATGACATCAACCCTGAAGCAAAAGAGAAGCATCCAAAAGAAATCACTATAGTATCAATGGCAGCCATTTAATGAGCATTAACCATGAGCCTGACATGACCAGGGGCTTCATACAGTACTTCCAACAACCATGAAAAATTAGTAGATTAATGCTGACTTAGAGAATAAAGTTCAACAGGGATAAATGTGAAAATTTGCATTTTGGTTTATACATCAGTTGTATAAGTAAAGCTGGGGATGGACAAGCTGAAGAGCAAGTTTCTGTTAAAAATAACTTTAAAACATTATTGACTTAACTGCTCACTAAGTCAAACCAGCCATGCAATGTGTCTGGCTCTTTTATAAATAAATGTATTCTCAAGCTATATTAATGGAAATTCAGTTTGGAGCAAGAGGTATAATAGTCCGTTGAATTCTGTGCTGGCTTTTTTATAATATTATATGCAGTTTTGGGCTCTAAGATTTAAGAGGGATGTTTTTAACTGGAACTATTTTCAGAGAGGAATCCAGAGAGTGGAGGCCCAGGCATCCATACTGCCTAAGGGCTCGCTAAAGAAACTGGGACAACATCTGGCCCAGACAAGACTAGATTCAGTGGGACGGGGGCATGACCTGCTAACGTTTGGAAGGTTATAACTGAAGGTCTACCAAGGCTAGCCTCTATACAGTTCACTAATATGTATCTTTAGCACTCAGAGGATACCTTGAACATCAATATAAATTTGATGCTAAGTGACTGAAGGACTGAATCACCTAATGGATATTCTGGTTGATGCCTTTTGTTACAAGGAATAGGGGCTCTTACATCGCATTTACATTGTTCAAGTACGCGGGCTTCATTGTAAAGATACATAATCAGTTCAGTTCAGTCGCTCAGTTATGTCCGACTCTACGACCCCATGGACTGCAGCACTCCAGGCTTCCCTGTCCATTGCCAACTCCCGGAGCTTGCTCAAATTCACGCCCATCAAGTCGGTGATGCCATCCAGCCATTTCACCCTCTGTCGCCCCCTTCTCCTCCTGCCTTCAATCTTTCCCAGCATCAGAGTCTTTTCCAATGAATCAGTTCTTCATATCAGGTGGCCAAAGTATTGGAGTTTCAGCTTCAGCATCAGTCCTTCCAATGACTATTCAGGACTGATTTCCTGAAATACAGGAAAGTGCTGTCCAATAGAACTTCCATTGATGATATGAATGCTCTTCATCAGTGCACTTCCAAGGGGAAGCTGTTCAGCCACACGTGACTCTTGAAATGTGGTTAGGGAAACTAAAATTTTCATTTTTATTCATTTGAATTTAAATCTTAATAGCTAATGGCCACTGTATGAACAGAGCAGATGTATATTTTTAAGGACAGGATGTGTGGGATTTGGGGTATCTCTAAGTGATGGCTCCTCTTAGACTTACATTCTTCACTTTGCCTCTCATCTCTATTTCTCTGTGTTATTCTCTCCTCTCTATTGAGAGTTTATATGCCTCATAACCTGATCTTGCCCTTGACTGCCTTGAATGTTCCTCTTCACATCATAAATGTTCTTTGTGCCCTATCCACCACCAACTGGCATTGCCTTCTGTATGTCTCATTTCCAATTCCTGAAACAGAGGGAACGAATATGACTTGTCCAGCTCATCTTCACAGAGTATCTGGTCAGGTGTTCCAGCCTTATTGCATCAGTCAGGTTAGAAACAGGGCCCTGTGGTGTGAACACAGCCCCGTAGGCAGTAGGACTGAGGGTGGTGAGCAGATCCCCCTAGAAAGGCTGTGTGTGTTGTGGGGGAGCTGTGGACAGAGCAAGCAGCAATCAGCATTGCTAGTCGGGGCAGAGCTTTTACAAGTCTGTAGAGGACAGTGGAGTTTACAAGGAGGCAGACTGTAACTCATTTGTTCACTTCATTTAGTCACTATTTTATTGAGTGTCCATCATTGGCCAGACTGAGTGTTAGACCCTGGGGATACCATGATGAGTAGAACAGATGTGACTCCTTTATTACTGTGTTATTCAGGATGCTTGGAGAAATAGAACCAATAGGCTAGATAGATAGATAGATCTATAGATAGAGAAAGAGACATTATAGGAATTGACTCACATGGTTACAGAGGCTGAGAAGACCTACAATCTGCTTTCTGTAAACTGGAGAACCAAGGGAGCTGGTGGTATAATTCAGTCTGAGACTGAAGGCCTGAGAATCAGGAGGCCGACGGTGTAATTCACGATGTGAATCTGAAAGCCAGTGAACCAGGAGACAGATGTCACAGGGCAGGAGAAGATCTATCTCCCGGTTCAAGCAGAGAGAGTAAATTTGCCCTTCCTCTGTCTTTTTGTTCTATGGGAGCCCTCAATGGATTGTACACCCACACTGGATAGGAATGTTTGCTTTACTCAGTTCAGCAGTTCATATACTAATCTCTTCCCAAAGAACCTTCAGAGAAACACCCAGAAATAATATTTTACCAGCTATGTGGGCATCTCTTAGCCCAGTCAAGCTGACACACAAAATTAACCATCACAAATACCTAGCTCATGGATTAGTGAGAAAAGCAGAAGATGAAGCAGGTGATAACAATAAAGCATGTCGGATGTCCCTGTAGTGGAGCGGAGGTATCTGGTGAACATAAAGCCAGAGATCCTGTCAGTTTGGAGGATCTAGGGAAGGCTTCTAGAAGAAATGGCGCGTTTGGTGGGTAATAAGGAAGAGGAGAAAGAGGGCCTAGAAGGGAGAGAATTCACATTTATAAAAACTGAAAGGAGTTCTTTGAGGCCATATTATATAATATATTGCGAGACTGTGGTTCCCTGACCTGTAATTTAGTGAACATTGCAATCTACTGCACATTCTTGAAGATTCCCAGTGCATATGAGGCTCTGAGAGACTCTGAGAAGTCCTTGGTAAAAAACCCCTTAACTCCATTTTGTTAAACATTTCCAAAACGTATTTAACCATGAAACCGTTTTTTGTCTAAACCCATGGTCCGTGGTACACGTGCTGAGAAACCACGGACATCTCAGTTGTGTCCAGGAGAAAGAGACTGTATTCAAGACAGATCTTGCAGCCCAATCAATCTGTTCTAGACCTGAAAATAAATGTCTTTCTGCCTGAAAGGTTCTTGGCACACCCAGAGCCAGATTCACTAGGTCGTGCAGGTGGCAAAGCCCTTGGTGTCCACTTGGAGCTCTCCTCTGGGGGTTCACACACACTGAGAAGGGACTTCGTTTTTTTCTACCACTGTTTGTTTAGTGCCCAGAGATATAGGAACTCAGTTTCCCTTTCCAGGTGTCCAGGTATCTGGAAATTCCCTTCTTCACCAAGTCTTTCATGGCTTTCCCTGCAGAAGCACTTTCCCTTCAGGGAACTATGAAGGCTCTCAACTGGCCTGGCCATTCTCTTGGTCCTCAGATTATGCTCCTCATCTTTTCATATGGGTGCATCTTGTCTCCTCAACTAGGCATTGGGTTCTGGAGGCATTTGGCATTTGGCTTCTGTCTTTGACCAGGTAGTAATCATGTGCAGGCAGCGTAGCTACTCTGGGCCTCTGATTTTTCATTTGTAAAACAGAAATTAAATTACCTGTTGTATAAGATCCTGGAAGTTCAACATTTTGCTAAATGTTCTAGAGCATTTAAAACAGTGCTGCCACAGAATAAGCTCACCCACCTTTGAAAAAGAAGACGGGAACACTAGTCGTCCTGGATTTGAGTTTCCTTCTACAGGACATGAGGGTATTAGGGTCCTTATAAGAAGAGAAAGAGACCAGAGGTTGTCCACTCACACCCACTCTCTGCTTGCAGGCACCAAAGAAGGCCACATGCAGACATAACTGGGAAGAGGGCCCTTACTAAGTACCAGATCATGCTGACCCTCTAATCTTGGACTTCCAGCCTCTAGAACTGTGAAAAATAAATGCCTTTTTAAAGCCACTTGGTCTATGGTATTTTTATTATAGCACCCCAAACCAACTGATACCTCACCCATCTCTCACCCCCATTGCCTGAAACAGTGAACACAGGCTTGAAACCCATGGAAATTATTTATGAATAATTTTCAGGGCTTGTCACCCTTTGATAAAGAAGGGAGATGCATGATTCAGGTGGCCAGCTCAGTGGGTGGTGATGACTTTGTGGACAAAGAAATGGAGGGCTTAGTTGAAGGCCAGGAGAAGCTTTGAGGAAGGGGGCCTGAGGGGAGCTAAGAGGTTTGTTTCTCAGAAGATGTTTGTGAAAGATTTAGAAATTTTAAAGGGCAAGTTTGACTCTCTGTCACCTTGCTCTTACTCTGCTAATGGCGTGATGCCTGCTTGAAGGAGATGGTGGAACTTGGCAGAAGGTCACAGGTGACAAAATCCCCACCTTGCAGGGGCTTGGGGTCTAGTGTGGAAGGCAACAAAGTCACAGAGCAGTTGCAAAACCACACGGAAAAGGCAAATATAGGAGTGTGTACCGGGTTGGGAGTAGTGCCAACAGGGAGCACCTGAAGGGCAGGTCAGGTTGTTAGTTTCCTTAGGGCTGTGTAACCATCTGCCACAAACTGGGCTTAAAACAGCAGAATCCGTTGTCTCTCAATCCTGGAGTCCAGATATCTGAAATAGAGATGGCAGCAAGATTATGCTGTCTCTGAAAATTCTAGGGGAGAATCTTTCCGCACCTCTTGCAGCTTCTAGTATCTCCAGGTGTTCTGTGGCTTGTGGCTACATCACTCCCGTCTCTGCCTCAGTCATCATATGACCCTTTCCTCCTACTTCCTGTGTCTACGCTCTGTGTCTCCTATAAGGGCACTTGTCCCTGGATTTAGGGCCCACCCAGATAATCCAGGATGCTGTCATCTCGAGATCTTTAACTTACTTACACCTGTAAGACCCTTTTTCAAGGGTCAGGTCACATTCATAGGTTCTGGGGGTTATGATGTGATCATATCTGTTGAGGGGGGCTACCATTCAACTTATTATATCAGGGAAGCCTCCCTGGTTGCCATAAAACAGTAAAGTTAAAAATACTGAAGGAGTTAGGTAGGTGAAAGGGCAGAGAAATTGTTCCAGAAAGATACCATGGTGGGGGGGGGGCGATGTCAGCATGTGCAAAGGTCCTGTTGGAAGGGACTCCACAGTCATGGTGTACTCTCGAGTGTAGTGAGTGAGTGTGTGTGTGTGTGTGTGTGTGTGTGTGTGTGTAGTACAGTGTAGAATGAGGAGAATGGGGCAGTTTGGGGCTAGGGAAGTAGGCAAGGCTCAAATTCCAGGGCATCTGGGAAGACATGAATGACAAGGAGAGAATAAAGAAATTACTAAACCATTTTAAACAGGGAGGTGATGTGAACTGACTGGCCTTTTAGAAAGATCACTCTGGGTACCCTATGGAGAGTGGGATGCAGCCAGGCTGGTGGGAGAGAAACTAGTTAATGAAACTTCTGCTCAGTAAAGGTGCACTGACTTGAGTCTGTCTTCTCCTTACTTTGCTTTTTCTGCATTGCTTGTGATTTTTGGCTGGGCTCTTCGATGCAATTTAACACTACTAAGCCGCTCTGTTTACTTGTAATGCTCGTCACTAATGGGAAACAAGATGCTGGCCTCACAGGGGAAACTGGCCCTGCTCAGTTGACAAAGTCCCCTGCATTGATGATGAAAGATTGTAAATGAATCGAGCAGGTTGATGGTGTCAGTTCCAATTTGTTGAGCCACTGAATTACGTTGTCAACAATTAGCATCTGCAGAATATGAACGCACATACATCACCCTTTCAGTAAAAGACTGAGAAACTCTGGCAGTTGCTCTGGATGTGACACAGACCTTATCACTGCTTTGTCATCGTTGCCAAAATTAAAGTTTGAGCAATTTAAAAATATTCATTGAGCCCCTTCTATGTGTCAGGCACTGTGCAAGATGCCCAGGCTTTTAGCAGGGGACTGATACATATCACCCACAAATCCCACAGCAGAAAGAGGGAAGGCTTCATAAGCCCTCTGTGTATCAGCTCCATGCTGTGGTGCCTGACTCTCTGACGTGAGGTGGTCTCATTCAGTGGTGGGAACACAGTTGAGTACAGATCTCCCTTCCGACTGATGCTGTAGGTGTCCTTGCTGTTGCTCCACCTTCTCATCCCCCTCTTACTGTTCACTCCATTCGAGGGGGTTAGCCCCTTCCTCCAACCCAAGGGGTCTCTTACAGAGTAGAAGTGCCTTTCTCAAGGTCTGCTCATTTATTTGTTCATTCGACAAAAACATATCATTTGTTGACGGCTTACAGCGTTCTATGCCAGCTGGAGGTGGGGGTGTCATTATACAAGTTAGACGTTGGTTCTGCCTTTAAGATGCTTACGTGGTCTATGGAGGGGTGGTGATAAGGCAGGGTGACACTTCACTGGCAAGAGGCACTGCTGTCACTTGGAAGGTGGTGGGGTGGCTGTAGCAGCATTGGGAAAAGCAAGGCTGGAGGAGAAAATGTTGACGCTGAGCTTTGACGGGTTGGGAGGGTTTGACTGGGTGGGGGAAAGTGGCATTCACTCCAGTCTGATTCCTGTTCTGGAGTCAGACTTCTGCGTTCAGACCTCAGCCCCAACCTATGCTCAGTGTGAGATCTTGAGCAAAGGCCCTCTCTCACCTGGCTAAGTCCCAGTTTCCTCATCTATGAGATGCGCTATGAATAGCTCTGCCCGCCTGGTGATGCTGTGGAGATTCAGCCATCTGCATATAATGCTCTGGGCACAGTGCCCAGCACAGAGTAAGCACTCAATCAAAACCAGCTGCTGTTGCCATTAGCCAGTCCTTGTGAGAGTGGGGCCTTTCCTGACATTGTTTGCTTTGAAAAGCACCTGTGATCATATATTTGAGAGAGTAGCATTGAAACATATATATTACCATATGTAAAACACTCAGCGGGAACTTGCTGAATGAGGCAGGGAGCTCAAACCCGGTGCTCTGTGACAACCTAGAGGGGCGGGATGGGGTGGGAGGTGGAAGGGAGGTTCAAGAAGGAGGGAACACACTTATATCTAAGGCTGATTCATGTTGCTGTATGGCAGAAGCCAACACAACATTATAAAGCGGTTATCTTCCAGTTAAAAATAAGTAAATTAAAAAAAAAAAGACTGGAGTGGAGGGCTTGGTTGATCATTTCACTAAGTTGTAGACTTGTTTTGTTGCAAGAAGGGGCAAAAGGTGAGCCAGTTTCCTGTTCAAAGCCCTGTTAAAGGTTTTCTATTCTTTCCTGGCTCTGGGGCTGGGTTTTCTACCTGTTACTATGATAACATGGCCTGGAATATCTCTAGCTGAGTGGTCCAGAACCCATGGGAACTGTCAAAACTGGGATTGGAACATAAATATGAAATGACAGGCAGCTTCATGTGCCATTATTAAACTTCACAGCTAGAATATTTAAAAGCAAATTATCATGTAAAAATATTCGTATGTTAAACTGGAAATGAAAATGACTTATTTATCTGCTTAGATCAAATCGTTGGAAGCCAGTTAGGGTGTATTTTTCTCCCTGCCAAATGCTTTGATGTGTTCCTTTAACCAAACAGTTCAGATATGAATATTAGTTAAGATGCGTCAGCCACAGTGGGGTTGTCAGCCTCCTAAGGATCGTATCCTTTCAAATGGATGAATGAATAGAGAAATAAAATAGGAGTTGGAGGCTTTCATGTTTCTGGCATTCAACCAAGAGAATAGGTCAGCTGGAGGTGGTTGAGAAATGGACTTATTATGGGAACAGAGGCGTTCCCCTTTTTGTGTCCTAGTCTTTAGGAGCACATGCGGGTGTTGCCGGGGCCCGGGACTCACCCTGACGACCACCAGATGTCACCACTGAGTCACAGACACACAGCCGGAGGGGCTGAGAATCCTTCCCGGGAGGACTCTCAGAACAACTTTACATGGCCAAACGGCTCACTCCTTACTTTAAATATCTGCTAACCTCAGGAGCCCAGGTCAAGCTTAATTGAAATCAGGAGAGTACTTTAGAGCATGGAAGAAAATTAGAGCAGTGGGGGGAAAAAATGCGGTATTTGCTCTTTCCGTATTCTCCTTGTTGTTCAATCACTTCTGCATGCCTGGTCTCCCCACAATTCCCAGCCCAGAATTAGGCAATAAATGCACTGAACTGGTTAGACTTGCAAAGTCATTGAATGTCAGAGTAGGAAGGGGTCCTTGAGGTCATCTAGCACATTGCCTCAGCTCACGTGTGGGCCACCAAGCAGAGAATGAATTGCCCAAGGTCACAGGTAACTCTAGGCCAGAAATCTCTCCTAGGGCTACTATAGATAAGTATGAGACAGTGGTTCTCAAAGTATGGTTCCTGGACCAGCGTCATTACTTTCACCTGGAAATTTGTTAGAAAAGCTAATTCTTGAGTTCCACCCCAGCCCTATTGAATCAGAAAGGCTGGGTTGGGACTCGGCAATGTGTTTTTTAACTACTCCTGCAGATTCTGATCTGACTGAAGTGTAAGATCTACTGTTAACTGGAGTAGGAGGGCATTAGTTCTTACCTCTGTGTGCTATAAGCATCTCTCTAGCCTCTGGCCTCGGATGAGTGCAGCCAATTCTCAGCTTCTCGCTGGAGCTTGACCTCATTCACACGTTCCCTGGGAAGAGTATCTCCCAAGTAGACATATCTGTGCTGGGTTGGATAAAAAGACACTTGTGCTCTATACTCCACTTCTCCATGCTCCAACTCCCATCCACTGGGCGCAGCTCACTTAGCGTGCTTCCTAATGGCTCTACTGCAGCCAAAGACAGCTTGAGGCTCAGTCTCCTTTTTTCCCCCCTCTACTCCCATGTCCTCATTAAATTTATTTCCCTTTGCCTCTCAGTATTCTTTCTCCATCACAGGAGAGAGAACTTAGTGTTATTGAACACCTCTTAAGTGCCTGATCCTTCTACATATTCTTGGAGTTCTCACGACAAACTCTGGAGAAGAGAGTTTGCCCAGCATCACATTTTTTATGGGCAAGAAATGCCCAAGGTCACTAGTGAGGGAGTGTGTACACAGGGACGGTTTCAAGGGCCTTGCTTCCAGTAAATGAAGCTTTATTTCTCTCCCAGGCTCTCTTTGCACTTTAAATGGGGCTCTAAGCCCTAAGAGGGAGCCAAGTAAAAATTCTAGATTCCTTTGCTTGGATCTGAGGACAAGGATTTCTAGAGGGTAGGAGATGAAAGAAGTGAGACCCTATGATTCCCCACAAGGTGCCCTCCCACACAAGAGAGCCCATGTTCTGTGCCTGGAAAGTGGTTAGATCCTGGTTGGATCTGGAAAGAAATATTCTTTAGCTTAAGCCTTCACTTCATGTGGTCATTTTCTAGGTGTTTAGGACTGCTTGCTCCTCTTTCCCTTGTGTCCTTTCATGGCTTACCCTCAGGTTAGATTAATGTCAGATGAAGTTAGATTGGCTTCTTTGCCATTTCTAGCATTTGTCTCTCTTTCCCTTGTTTGTATGTAGGGAAAAAATATGTATTTGTCTGATTTTGCTACTGTCATTCTTGGGAAAAGTCTGATCCAAACAATGATTTGATGTGCACAAGGAAAATACTGCTTAACCCTGTTCTTGTCTTTTCAAGGTCTACTTTTTATTTTTTCACAGTAAGTGATACAGGGGGATTACAATGAACTCATGAAGTTAAAGGAAAGCAGACACCAATGACTTCTAGCATCTTTCATCATTAGCTTTTCCTTCCTAGCAGACACAGCCTTAAAGTTTTAGAACATTTATGTTATTTCATTTTTAGGATTTCCTCCTTCTTTCTGGGGTATTTCTTTGTAACATAAGATTTAATTCAGCTTTTACATTTTTGAGTGAGAATTTATTTCCCTTTATGTTTAGGCATCTGCTTATCAGTTTAGTTTATTCTGCTGAGAGGACTGAGTGTTCATAAGGACACTGTTCTCCTTGCCTTTTTCTCATTAGTTATTCTTAAAGTGTGGGTTTTGGAGTTAGGCCCGCCTGTGCTCACATCTTAGCTTTGCTTCTTACTGGATTGTATTGGAGAAGGCAATGACAACCCACTCCAGTACTCTTGCCTGGAAAATCCCATGGACAGAGGAGCCTGGTAGGCTGCAGTCCATGAGGTTGCTAAGAGTCGGACATGACTGAGTGACTTCCCTTTCACTTTTCACTTTCATGCATTGGAGAAGGAAATGGCAACCCACTCCAGTGTTCTTGCCTGGAGAATCCCAGGGACGGGGGAGCCTGGTGGGCTTCTGTCTCTGGGGTCGCACAGAGTTGGACACGACTGAAGCGACTTAGAAGGCAGGGATTGTATGAACTTGGATGAGTAGCTTCACCTTTCTGTATCTCATTGAAAGTGGCCCAGGTTTAGAAACATAGTTGCAGACTGCCGGGCCATCAGATTCTGGTGATGCCTCAGCTCTGTAGGGCATTGTTGTGGCTGACTTAGGAGGATGGGTTCAGATCCTCCCCAGGAAGCTGGCATGTGAGGGGCTAGTTTCCTTGGGGTGTGTCAGAAGTGATGGGAACTGAGTGCAGAAACTCTGCCTCCCACAGGGTGAGACTCTTCTTGGGTCCAGACATTTCCTTCTTTTCTCTCTTAAGCATGGGTCCTATTAAGTCCCCACCACCATCCCCTTCCACCCATGTTCTCCCAGCAGCTACTTGGACTTGGGCCACCAATGGGCAGAGAAGGCAGCTGGTTAGACTTGAGACACATCATGTTTAGTGTTCAGTTCCGTTCAGTCACTCAGTTGTGTCCAACTGTTTGTGACCCTATGGACTGCAGCATGCCAGGCCTCCCTGTCCATCACCAACTTCCAGAGCTTGCTCAAACTCATGTCCATTGAGTGGGTGATGCCATCCAATCATCTCATCCTCTGTCACCCCCTTCTCCACCCACCTTCAATCTTTCCCAGCATCAGGGTCTTTTCAATTGAGTCAGTTATTGGCATCAGGTGGCCAAAGTATTGGCGTTTCACTTTCAGCATCAGTCCTTCCAATGACTATTCAGGACTGATTTCCTTTAGGATTGACTGGTTTGATCTTCTTGCAGTTCAAGGGACTCTCAAGGGTCTTCTTCAACACCACAGTTCAAAAGCATCAATTCTTTGGCACTCTGCTTTCTTTATAGTCCAACTCTCACATCCATACATGACTATTGGAAAAACCATAGCTTTGACTAGATGGACCTTTGTTGGCAAAGTAATGTCTCTGTTTTGTAATATTCTGTCCAGGTTGATCATAGCTTTTCTTCCAAGGAGCAAGCATCTTTTAATTTCATGGCTGCAGTCACCATCTGCAGTGAATTTGGAGCCCCCCAAAATTTTCTCACTGTTTCCATTGTTTCCCCATCTATTTGCCATGAAGTGATGGGACTGGATGCCATGATCTTAGTTTTCTGAATGTTGAGTTTTAAGCCAACTTTTTCACTCTCCTCTTTCACTTTCATCAAGAGGCTCTTTAGTTCTTCTTCACTTTCTGCCATAAGGATGGTATCATCTGCATATCTGGGGTTATTGATATTTCTCTCAGCAATCTTAATTCCAGCTTGTGCTTCATCCAGCCTGGCATTTCGCATGATGTACTCTGTATATAAGTTAAATAAGCAGGGTCATATACAGCCTTGATGTACTTCTTTCCTGATTTGGAACCAGTCTGTTATTCCATGTCCAGTTGTAACTGTTGCTTCTTGACCTGCATACAGATTTCTCAGGAGGCAGGTAAGGTGGTCTGGTATTCCCACATCTTCAAGAATTTTCCACAGTTTGTTGTGATCCACACAAAGACTTTGGCATAGTCAATAAAGGAGAAGTAGATATTTTTTCCAGAACTCTCTTGCTTTTTTGATAATCCAATGGATGTTGGCAATTTGATCTCTGGTTCCTCTGCCTTTTCTAAATCCAGCTTGAACATCTGGAATTTCACAGTTCACGTACTATTGAAGCCTGGCTTGGAGAATTTTGAGCATTACTTTGCTAGCATGTGAGATGAGTGCAATTGTGTGGTAGTTGGAACAGTCTCTAGCATTGCCTTTCTTTGGGATTGGAATGAAAACTGACCTTTTCCAGTCCTGTGGTCACTGCTGAGTTTTCCAAATTTGCTGGCATATTGAGTGCAGTACTTTAACTTCATCTTTTAGGATTTGAAATAGCTCAGCTGGAATTCCATCACCTCCACTAGCTTTGTTCATAGTGATGTGAATGAAATCTAATTTGAGGGATTAGATCTGATAGACAGAGTACCTGAAGAACTGTGGACAGTGTTTCTTGGCATTGTATAGGAGGCATTGATCAAGGCCATCTCCAAGAAAAAGAAATGTACAAAGGCAAAATGGTTGTCTGAGGAGGCCTTACAAATAGCTGAGAAAAGAGAAGTGAAAGGCAAAGGAGAAAAGGAAAGATATACCCATTTGAACGCAGAGTTCCAAAGAGTATCAAGGAGAGATAAGAAATCCTTCCTCAGTGATCAATGTGACGAAATAGAGGAAAACAACAGAATGGGAAAGACTAGAGATCTCTTCAAGAAAATTAGAGATACTAAGGGAACATTTCATGCAAAGATGGGCACAATAAAGGACAGAAATGGTATGGATCTAAGAGAAGCAGAAGATATTAAGAAGAGGTAGCAAGAATACACAGAAGAACTGTACAAAAAAGATCTTCATGACCCCGATAACCATGATGGTGTGATCACTCACCTAGAGCCAGACATCCTGGAGTGTGAAGTCAAATGGGCCTTAGGAAACATCACTACAAACAAAGCTAGTGAAGGTGATGTTTTGTGTAGTGCTCAGTAAAAGTGCTTGCTGTTTCAATTGCCTTCAAATGGAAATCTGACAAAATCAACCTAAAAACATGTAAAGAATATAATGTATTCCAATATCCTTTCAGTTAAAAAATAGTGTCAGCTAAAAACACCATGAGGGGTGTTGCTATTTTTTTCACCAGCCTGTGCATTTGAATGGAGGTAGGCACCTATTTGCCTCATTATTTCCTGGTCTGAATGTAGTAGTAGGTGCTTAATAAATATCAACTGAATGACTGATTAATTGTAAGACTCGGATTCTGGACCCAGCTTATGTAAAGATCTTGAGCAAGTCACCCATTTCTCTGAGTTTCCTTTGTTAGTTCAGTTCAGTTCAGTTCAGTCTAGTCTCTCAGTCATGTCTGACTCTTTGCAACCCCAAGGACTGCAGCATACCAGGCTTCCCTGTCCATCACCAATGCCTGGAGCTTGCTCAAACTCATTTCCATCAAGTTGGTGATGCCATCCAACCATCTGTCTTCCCCTTCCCCTCCCACCTTCAGTCTTTCCCAGGGTCTTTTCCAATGAGTCAGCCCTTCACATCAGGTGGCCACAGTATTGGAGATTCATCTTCAGCATCAGTCCTTGCAGTGAATATTCAGGATTGATTTCCTTTAGGATGGACTGGTTTGATCTCCTTGCAGTCCAAGGGACTCTCAAGAGTCTTCTCCAACACCACA
>NW_011494867.1:8196995-8199053 GCF_000754665.1 Bison bison bison
TTCGGCGGTCAGCTTTCTTTATAGTCCAACTCTCACATCCGTACACAACTACTGGAAAAACCATAGCTTTGACTAGATGGACCTTTGTTGGCAAAGTAATGTCTCTGGTTTTTAATATGCTTTCTAGGTTGGTCACAGCCTTTCTTCCAAGGAGCAAGCATCTTTTAATTTCATGGCTGTAGTCAACATCTGCAGTGATTTTTGGTGCTCCCCAAAATAAAGTCTGTCACTGTTTCCATTGTTTCCTTTGCAGAAGGTTCATCCCTGAGTTTTAGGTTAGACTCTCCAGACACAGGCCCCTGACGTGTGGGTTTGGGTTCCAGTGATGTATTAAGGAAGTGCACCTACATTGGGAGGGAAGAGGGGAGCAGTGGAGGAAGTTGAGGAAGAGGAGCCAGAGTGTGATCACAGCAAAGTCCTGCAGAGGGAGGGTCAGGCCAGCCTGATCCTGCGGGAATTCTGGGGAATGGGCTAAGCCTCCTGACAGTCCCCATCTGTGGCAGGGGCTCTGGACTTTTCATACTCCTGTACTTCAGTCACTGGATAAGGACTGACTGGGGAGGAAAGGGGGAATGTAAATTTCCAGACACTTCCAGGTCTCCACCCAGTTGGGCAGTGTTCTCCAGTGGCCTGAGGGAAGTTCTCCGAAACAGAGCTGGAAAATATGTGTGTAAATGTGTAACTGATTCATTTGCTGTACAGCAGACATTAACACAACATTGTAAATCAACTCTACTCCAATAAATATTACTTTAAAAAGAGAGTAGAAAGATGGGGCTACATCTTACCTTATACACTTCTAGTATATTTGTATCAGATGAGAAAATATGTAAAAATGCTTGAAAACCATAATGTTCCTTTTCCCAAGCAAATGGTGGCTTTTATATTCAATAAATAGTTTAAAAAAAAGTCTCATGCATCTAGAAATCCAGAAAAAGAAGGTTCATTTTAATTGCACATTCTGGTTCATAGAGTTGCCTTTAGATAAGATTTCATGTCCTTTGAAAACTGGTAATCCAATACCAGTTTTCAAAAAATTGTAATTTAAATTAATGCTACAACTATAGGCAAGGCAATTTAATCTCTGTTTGATGCTTCAGAAGGCATTTCCCAATCTTGTAAGGCCTCAGGGTTGTGATTATCATTGGATAGTAGACATGCACAACTGCAGTTAACAGTCTGGGCCAGGGGCGTGGGGAAAATGGTTTATCCTCTCTGTTTTGTTATGGCTGAGGTGCTGGCTCTTGCTGTATTTACAACTGGCTAAACACTGGAGTGCTGACAATTTTTTGGGCCCAAAGCTTTTTGATTTTCCTTTAATTATTTGGCTGAGTCGGGCCAAGATGCGGACTCTTACCTGACCTAATTAGATGATCTCAACTGTAAAGACATAAACTCGAGGGAGCAGCCAAGATGGCAGAGGAGTAGGACGGGGAGAACACTTTCTCCCCCATAAATTCATCAAAAGAGCATTTAAACGTCGAGTAAATTCCACAAAACAACTTCTGAATGCCGGCAGAGGACATCAGGCACCCAGAAAAGCAACCCAACTCTTCGAAAAGAGGTAGGAAAAAATATAAAAGCCAAAAAAAGAGACAAAAGAGAGAGGGACGGAGTTCCATCCTGGGAAGGGTCTTAAAAAGAGAGAAGTTTCCAAACACCAGGAAACCTTCTCACTGCCGAATCTGTGCCGAGCTTTGGAAGCACAGAGGGCAACACAACAGGGAGAAAAAATAAATAAACAATTAAAACTCGCAGATTGCGAGCCCTATGGTAACTCCCCCAGCGGAGAAGCAGCGCAGATGCCTGCATCTGCCATTAGCAAGAGGGGGCTGGGCAGGGAGGCGCAGCGCAGGCTGCATCACTTAGAGTAAGGATCTGGCCTGAATACCCCGAGCGCTATCTGAGCGAAATAATCTGGGCTAGCAAACCAGACTGTGGGATATCTACCATGCGAAAAGCCAGCCCTAACCTAAGACACCGCCAGGCCCGCGCATGGAACAAAGGACTGAACAGAGATAGCCGGCTGCAGACCTTCCCCCTCTGGTGACAGGCAGC
>NW_011494867.1:8200575-8201550 GCF_000754665.1 Bison bison bison
TTTCTTTCTTTTCCTTCTTCTTTCTTTAACATTGTATTTTTGAAATTAGATTTCTAATTTTTGCTTTTATGTATTTGTTACCAATTTTGTACCTTTAAGAACCCAATCTTTAGGACCCATTTTTCACTAGGGAGCGAGATTACTGGCTTGACTGCTCTCTCTCCCTTTGGACTCTCCTTTTTCTCCACCAGGTCGCCTGTGTCTCCTCCCTAACCCCTCTCTACTCCACCCAACTCTGTGAATTTCCGTGTGTTCCAGACGGTGGAGAACACTCAGGGAACTGATTACTGGCTGGATCTGTCTCCCTCCTTTTCATTCCCCCCTTTTATCCTTCTGGCCACCTCTGTCTCCTTCCTCCTTCTTCTCTTCTCTGTATAACTCCGTGAACATCTCTGAGTGGTCCAGTTGTGGAGTGCACATAAGGAAGTGACTACTGGCTAGCCCACTCTCTCCATTATTGATTCCACGTCATCTCATTTGGGTCACCTCTAACTCCCTCCTCCCTCTTCTCTTCTCCATGTAATGCTGTGAACCTCTCTGAGTGACCCTCACAGTAGAGAAACTTTTCATCTTTAACGTAGATGTTTTATTAATGGTGCTGTATAGAAGGAGAAGTTTTGAAACTACTGTAAAAATAAGACCGATAACTGGAAGCAGGAGGCTTAAGTCCAAACCCTGACTCCAGGGAACTCCTGACTCCAAGGAATATTAATTGACAGGAGTTCATCAAATGCCTCCAAACCGACACTGAAACCAAGCACCACACAAGGGCCAACAAGTTCCACGGCAAGACATACCAAGCAAATTCTCCAGCAACACAGGAACACAGCCCTGAGCTTCAAGATACAGGCTGCCCAAAGTCACCCCAAAACCATAGACATCTCATAACTCATTACTGGACATTTCATTGCACTCCAGAGAGAAGAAATACAGCTCCACCCACCAGAACACCGACACAAGCTTCCCTAACCCTAA
>NW_011494867.1:8202233-8202869 GCF_000754665.1 Bison bison bison
AAGACTGGCTGAATGGATACAAAAACAAGACCCCTACATATGTTGTCTACAAGAGACCCACCTCAAAACAGGGGACACATACAGACTGAAAGTGAAGGGCTGGAAAAAGATTTTCCATGCAAATAGGGACCAAAAGAAAGCAGGAGTAGCAATACTCATATCAGATAAAATAGACTTTAAAACAAAGGCTGTGAAAAGAGACAAAGAAGGTCACTACATAATGATCAAAGGATCAATCCAAGAAGAAGATATAACAATTATAAATATATATGCATCCAACACGGGAGCACTGCAGTATGTAAGACAAATGCTAACAAGTATGAAAGGAGAAATTAACAATAACACAATAATAGTGGGAGACTTTAATACCCCACTCACACCTATGGATAGATCAACTAAACAGAAAATTAACAAGGAAACACAAACTTTTAACGATACAATAGACCAGTTAGACCTAATTGATATCTATAGGACATTTCATCCCAAAACAATGAATTTCACCTTTTTCTCAAGCACACATGGAACCTTCTCCAGGATAGATCACATCTTGGGCCATAAATCTAGCCTTGGTAAATTCAAAAAAATAGAAATCATTCCAAGCATCTTTTCTGACCACAATGCAGTAAGATTAGATCT
>NW_011494867.1:8204892-8205854 GCF_000754665.1 Bison bison bison
CCTTAACAAAATTCTAGCAATCAGAATCCAACAACACATTAAAAAGATCGTACACCATGACCAAGTGGGCTTTATCCCAGGGATGCAAGGATTCTTCAATATCCACAAATCAATCAATGTATTACACCACATTAACAAATTGAAAAATAAAAACCATATGATTATCTCAATAGATGCAGAGAAAGCCTTTGACAAATTCAACACCCATTTATGATAAAAACTCTCCAGAAAGCAGGAATAGAAGGAACATACCTCAACATAATAAAAGCTATATATGACAAACCCACAGCAAACATTATCCTCAATGGTGAAAAATTGAAAGCATTTCCTCTAAAGTCAGGAACAAGACAAGGGTGCCCACTTTCACCATTACTATTCAACATAGTTTTGGAAGTTTTGGCCACAGCAATCAGAGCAGAAAAAGAAATAAAAGGAATCCAAATTGGAAAAGAAGAAGTAAAACTCTCACTATTTGCAGATGACATGATCCTCTACATAGAAAACCCTAAAGACTCCACCAGAAAATTACTAGAAATAATCAATGATTATAGTAAAGTTGCAGGATATTAAAATCAACACACAGAAATCCCTTGCATTCCTATACACTAATAATGAGAAAACAGAAAGAGAAATTAAGGAAACAATTCCACTCACCATTGCAATGGAAAGAATAAAATACTTAGGAATATATCTACCTAAAGAAACCTAAGACCTATATATAGAAAACTATAAAACACTGGTGAAAGAAATCAAAGAGGACACTAATAGATGGAGAAATATGCCATGTTCATGGATTGGAAGAATCAATATAGGGAAAATGAGTATACTACCCAAAGCAATTTATAGATTCAATGCAATCCCTATCAAGCTACCAACAGTATTCTTCACAGAGCTAGAACAAGTAATTTCACAATTTGTATGGAAATACAAAAAACCTCGAATAGCCAAAGCGATCTTGAGAA
>NW_011494867.1:8205954-8209901 GCF_000754665.1 Bison bison bison
GTGTACGAGACAGCAAAAGAGACACTGATGTATAGAAGAGTCTTATGGACTCTGTAGAAGAGGGAGAGGGTGGGAAGATTTGGGAGAATGGCATTGAAACATGTAAAATATCATATAAGAAATGAGTTGCCAGTCCAGGTTCGATGCACGATACTGGATGCTTGGGGCTAGTGCACTGGGAAGACCCAAAGGGATGGTATGGGGAGGGAGGAAGGAGGAGGGTTCAGGATGGGGAACACACGTATACCTGTGGCGGATTCATTTTGATATTTGGCAAAACTAATACAATTATGTAAAGTTTAAAAATAAAATAAAATTAAAATATATATACATATTACTAAGTGAAAATGGAAAAAAAAAGTAAAGACATAAACTCTGTGATATGGGTAAATAGAATTTTCCTTAGCAGATTCTGTATCCCCAAAAGAGCCTCAGAGTAGCTGTGCTCTGACACACACATTGCCTCTTACATCACACAGTGGTTATATTTTAATTATTATTATAGTTGTTATTTTACATCATGTAGAGGACAATACATTTCCCCTGGACGAGGGCGGCCAAGGTGAGGTTTACCTTAGTGAACTCATCTGTGAACTTACCCATTGTCACCTTTTGCCATAGTAGTTCAAAATACCATCCACCTCCTGTCATCATCTATTTTGAAATCATGTAATTAATGAATTTTTGAGATTCTGCTGCATCTCCTGTATTGCAACATATGTATATATGTGTATATATATATATATATATATATATATATATATATATATGGATGCAAGAAAAACATAAGACCCTCAAATCTGGGAAAAATATTAAGAGGAAAAGAGATGAAATCTTATCCAGAAGCCTTTAGGAATGGCAAGCAGAGAAGGAAAAAGAAGAGGAAAGACCCTGTTGTGGGCCCATTTATGTTTCATGAAGACCTGGGACATTCCTGCAGAATATGCTAAGATTTCTTGAGCCTGTGTAGTCACTCTGTGTTTGTTGTTTTCATTTTTCCCCTCTCCTTTCCTTGTCATTGAGTGGCTGGGAGTAAACCCAATGCACTCACTGAATTATACAAGAGACATTTGTTATATACTTTCTGTGAGTCAGGTACTGTGCTGGACTGAGCCTGTGATGATAACGCAGACCTGGTCCCATCTTCTAGGACCTAAGGACTAAGATTTGAGATGAATATTCAGCACCCAATGACAACAAGCCTTGCTTATCAGAGGGAAAAGCCAAGAGCCATGAGGACACAGAGAAGGGGAGCAGAATGGAGGACACTGAGGGATGACTCTCTTAAACAGCATCCCTAGTGAGCACAGAGCCCAACCTGGTGAAGCAGGGAAAAATTGGGAGGAATAGCAGAGCCAGTTGACTCTTAAAAGCACCAGGAAATTTCCCATGGAGAGAAACCCAGGTCTGGCTGTTCCCTGGAAGAGAGCCAAAGCATTCCTTGAAGAAAGCGCTGATGGGATCTTGTTCCTTTTTGGTGAACGATTGAATATGGACAATGATAAATGTTCATAAATGATAAAGAGAAATGAAGAATGATAATAACTAGACCACATATGAAAATAGAACCCTACCTATAATCTCTGCAGCAGTTGGCCCCAAACAGCCAGGATTTAACCAATGACTTCTGGCTTCCTTACTTTTTCCCCCCTGATTTTATCCTGTTTCCAACTTAGGACCAAGTGGAGAAAGTTACATCTGCTCCCCTAACCCAATGGGTAGGCTGTCCTGCTTCATTAGCCCACCTACAGCTTCCCCAGGCCAGCCGCTTCCCATCAGAGTAAGTGACGATGGTTGACTCCCCTGTTATAGGAAGCCCTGCTTGGTTTTTGTTTATTTCCACAGTTTTTGGTAAAGGGTACATACATCAAACCACGAACACCAGTGCTAATACCCTCTAGCCTCTCAGTAAGTGTTCTTTCTTGATGGAGCACTTCCTGTACTGCCGACAACATGCTTGGAGAGCACTCTCTTCTCTTCTAAGGGACCAACCACCCTGGCTGAAGGTGGAATGAACCTTTATAAAATCTGCTACCCTCATGCTGGGGAAAAATGTCTGCAGCGCTGAGAGGCCCGAGAGTTTGATGCAGTGGCAGGTGAGCTGCAGTGTCAGGGGCAGGCCCATGCTCCAGTCTGAAGCACAACTCAAAGATGCCTCCAAAAGCTGGGCTGAGAAGACCAAGGAGGGGTGAAGGATGCCTTTCAAAGGTAAAAATCTTGTTTCAAGTCAACAGTGTTCACTTCCAAGAATGTTTCACGATAACAAAGTTCTTGATAAGCTGTGTGCAAATCACACTTCTTTAAACGGGTCCTACTTCCCCTATGATTTACACTTTCATTTAAGTGCTGATTTATCATCATTTCTTCCCCTAGCAACCATTCTTATGACTTGCCTCTTAGTTTTAGCCTCCCTGGCAGATAATTAATGAGTTCTTAATACATCTTATGGGCACCAGAGGGAACACACTATTCAAAGATACCTTTCAAGGGATTTTTTTAGTGAGGGGGAGGTAAAGTGAAGAATTCCTTTGTTAAGCCAAAAAAAAAAAAAAACCACGTGCAAAAAAAAAAAAAAAATCGCATGTATTTGGCAAACATTGCCCTTTTGAACTTGTGGACTGTTCAAAGGCAGGCCAAGAAGTTTGCTTGAATTAAACGTCCAGTCTAGAGGTTCAGCTACCCAGTAGTCCCTGAAAATATTTGGTGTGGGGAAGTAGGTTTTATCAAAATTTTTTTATTAATTAATTGATATTCTTCTTTTGCTCACGTATTCAACAAATAGTTATTGAATACTTATAATGTGCTAGGCCCCCTGCTAGCTCTGGGGGTGTCATGGTGAGCAAGACACATATGGCCATTGTGCTTGTGGTGCTTCTTGTAGCCTGTTGTGGGAGACAGATACAGCACATAATTTTGTAGGTGATTAGTTCACTACACTTTTGACAAATGCTACCAAGGGACTGGGCTTCCGTGGTGGCTCAGATGGTAATGAATCCGCCTGCCAATGTAGGAGACCTGGGTTCAACTCCTGGGTCAGGACAATCCCTTGGAGAAGGGCATGGTTACCCACTCCAGTATTCTTGCCGGGAGAATTCCATGAACAGAGGAGCCTGGCAGGCCACAATTCATAGGGTCACAAAGAGTCAGACACCACTGAGTGACTAACATTTTCACTCTCACACTTTCACCAAGGGGCCAAGAAGGGACTAATGAGACCTGAACTGATCCGGGAGATGGAAAGTGGCCTAATAGTCAAGCTGAATTTCAAGGATGAGTTAAGATTAAAGTTCAACATTAAAAAAACGAAGATCAAGGTATCTAGTCCCATCACTTCATGGCAAATAGATGTGGAAAAAGCAGAAACAGTGACAGATTTCATTATCTTGGGTTCTAAAATTACTGAGGAAGATGACTTCAGCCATGAAATTAAATGATGCTCTTGGAAGAAAAGCTATGACAAACCTAAACAGTGTATTAAAAAGCAGAAACATTACTTTGCTGAGAAAGGTCCATATAGTCAAAGCTATGGTTTTTCCAGTAGTCATGTATGGATGTGAGAGTTGGACCATAAGCTGAACACAGAAGAATTGATGCTTTTGAACTGTGGTATTGGATAAGACTGTTGAAAGTCCCTTGGATAGCAAGAAGATCAAACCAGTTAATCCTGAAGGATATCAACCTTGAGTATTCATTGAAAAGACTGATGCTATGAGTATTGCTACTCCTGCTTTCTTTTGGTCCCTATTTGCATGGAAAATCTTTTTCCAGCCCTTCACTTTCAGTCTGTATGTGTCCCCTGTTTTGAGGTGGGTCTCTTGTAGACAACATATGTAGGGGTCTTGTTTTTGTATCCATTCAGCCAGTCTTTGTCTTTTGGTTGGGGCATTCAACCCTATTTACGTTTAAGGTATTACTGATAAGTATGATCCCGTTGCCTATTTACTTTA
>NW_011494867.1:8211893-8268559 GCF_000754665.1 Bison bison bison
AAGAAAAGCAAAAATAAACAAATGGGACCTAATTAAACTTAAAAGCTTCTGCACGACAAAGGAAACTATTAGCAAGGTGAAAAGACAGCCTTCAGAATGGGAGAAAATAATAGCGAATGAAGCAACTGACAAACAACTAATCTCAAAAATATACAAGCAACTCCTACAGCTCAACTCCAGAAAAATAAATGACCCAATCAAAAAATGGGCCAAAGAACTAAGTAGACATTTCTCCAAAGAAGACATACAGATGGCTAACAAACACATGAAAAGATGCTCAACACCACTCATTATCAGAGAAATGCAAATCAAAACCACTATAAGGTACCATTTCACACCAGTCAGAATGGCTGCGATCCAAAAGTCTACAAATAATAAATGCTGGTGAGGGTGTGGAGATAAGGGAACCCTCTTACACTGTTGGTGGGAATGCAAACTAGTACAGCCACTATGGAGAACAGTGTGGAGATTCCTTAAAAAACTGGAAATAGAACTGGCTTTGATCCAGCAATCCCACTTCTGGCCATACACACTGAGGAAACCAGAAGGGAAAGAGACACATGTACCCCAATGTTCATCACAGCACTGTTTATAATAGCCAGGACATGGAAGCAACCGAGATGTCCATCAGCAGATGAATGGATAAGAAAGCTGTGGTACATATACACAATGGAGTATTACTCAGCCATTAAAAAGAATACATTTGAATCAGTTCTAATGAGGTGGATGAAGCTGGAGCCTATTATACAGAGTGAAGTAAGCCAGAAGGAAAAACACCAATACAGTATACTAACGCATATATATGGAATTTAGAAAGAGGGTAACAATAACCCTGTGTACGAGACAGCAAAAGAGACATTGATGTATAGAATAGTCTTATGGACTTTATGGGAGAGGGAGAGGGTGGGAAGATTTGGGAGAATGGCATTGAAACATGTAAAATATCATGTATGAAATGAGATGCCAGTCCAGGTTCGATGCACGATACTGGATGCTTGGGGCTGGTGCACTGGGACAACCTAGAGGGATGGTATGGGGAGGGAGGAGGGTTCAGGATGGGGAACACATGTATACCTGTGGCAGATTCATTCCAATATTTGGCAAAACTAACACAATATTGTAAAGTTAAAAAAAAAAAAAAGACTGATGCTGAAGATGAAGCTCCAATACTTTGGCCACCTGATGCGAAAAGCGAACTCATTGGGAAAGACCCTGATTCTGGGAAAGACTGAAGGCAGGAGGAGAAGGGGGCAGCAGAGGATGAGATGGTTGGTTGGCATCACTGACTCAATGGACATGAGTCTGAGCACACTCCGGGAGATAGTGAAGGACAGGGAAGCTTGGAGTGCTGCAGTCCATGGGTTGCAAAGAGTCGGACACGACTTAGTGACTGAACAACAATAACAAAGGTTACCCCAGGCCCTGAGGAGTGAGTGCCAAGCCCCTTTGAGGCACTGGGAGCAGGACTCTGGGAAAAGCAGAGTGAAGAATTCAGAGAATGGGAGAAGAGAAGCCTGTGAGATAAATTTGGGCACCATGATGACAGTTCTTGTGGACTAAGTGTTTTGAGTTGTATCCTTAGAGCAATGAATACATTATTGACCATCCCAGGCAGGGAAGTGACATGCTTGGATATACCTTTTAGAGAGAGAAATCTGTCTGCATTGTGGGGAATGAATTAGAGGTGTTAAGGAAGGGATCAAGAAGACATATTAGAAACCCATAGCCTTTGTCTAGGATGAAAGAGATGATGTTCAGTGGTGGTTTTTGCAAGCAGAGCCTGTAGGGGCACTGGGTAATGAGCATTAGGATTTGACTCAGCTCACATCACAGAAGAGAAAAGAGAGATCAGTGGTCCAAGAAGAGTGAGAGGACTGGCTGCTCCCAGGAACAGGGGCCCTCTCCTGAGGGCAGCAACTTCAGTGGTCAAGGAGGGCCCCCAGAGCTGTGTAGGTTAGGTCTGTGGAACTCGGAAGCACAATGACTTGGAGTTTGTTCATGAAGCTTGAGTTAAGCTCTAAGGCTGTGGCTGCATTTTTTTTTAAAAGAAAAAGAATAAAGAGTTACCTAAAGATGCCTGCTGGCCATACCCCAGGCTAGCTAAGTCATAATTTTTGTAGTAGGGGGTGGAGGGAGTTGATATATTTTTAAAAGTTTCCCTGGTGACTGTAAGGCACCATTTCTTGGGGCTTTGTGAACTTGGAGGGATGGAGGTTGTCTTGGTTGCTGGATACTGGGGGATTCAGAGCAGGCAGGTGCAGTATTTGGGGGCTCAGGGATGGGGAAGGAAGCTTACGTAGGGCCAGGCTGGGATCTGATAGTTTTTCAGAAGGCCAGAACTGACACTTCCCTGTGCCAGACACACAGCTGCAGAGCCGCCACTAGACTTGCTCCTTGGAGAAGAGGACTGTGACCATGCCTTGGCATGGGTGCCTGGCAGCCTTCCTCTGTGCCAGGGACTTTGTTTAGGGAAGGCCTCTGCTGTCAGCTCCTCTCATCAATTTCTTCCAGCCTGTGATTCCGTTGCCTAACGGGATCCAGTAAACAATCCGGGGTCAGTTGTGGAGTCTGGAGTCCACAGGATTCCTGGGACTGAGATGTTGCAGCTCCCAGTGCTGCTGGGTTTCTTGGCAGCTTCTCGCTGGGGAGGGCATCATTAGCATCTTGAGGGTCCTTTCCATAGGCAAGTAGAGAGCTACTGAGTGGCTCAAGGAGGAAGTGAGGTAAGAAATGCCTGCTGGTCCAAGAAATGTCCTCTGAGCTCAACTGTGGGCCTGAGTCTGGGGATAATGTGTGAGGCTGACAGAGGCAGGGCATGCCTGGGGGTGTGGAGGGCAGCAGAGGGGTGCGGGGCAGACTTGGACAGCATTTGCGGTGAGATTCTCTTTGCTTTTGTGCTGAACTGACTGATCTTTGTGATTGCTGCAACAGTGGGAAGGGGAGTTGACAGTCCCAAGGTGGCTTGGGACTCTGCTTTGCTGCAGAGACTGATTCAGACCCAGAATCACCTGAACAGAGGTTTACAAGTAGCCTGGAGACTGAAGAATCTCACACTCTTCCTTCCTCCACCCCTGGTGAGTCTTTTGAACTCTGGGGTTCAATAGATTAGTTCAATAGACTATCCTTATTCATTATCAAATATTCAAATATTTATTGAACACCTACTGTGTACCCAGCACTATTCTCCATCTTAGGGTTCATCAGTGAACAAGCAGACAAGAATCTTCTCTCATGGGAAACGGACACTAGTCACAAACCAATCAAGCAAACAAGTGTAACTCCTGTAATAGATAGAACAGGACAATGGGACAGTGTGAATGGGACAGGGGCAGTGTCGTCCTGAAGATAAGAAGGAGCTAGTCCTGGGAAGACCTGAAGGAAACACATTCCAGGTGGAGGGAGCAGACATGGGCTTGGAGCATTTGGGAAACAGAGAGTGCGCAGGCATGTCTGGGGGTGAAATGAGCTGGGGGAGTGAGCATGCAATGAGTACAGTGGAAAGGCATGTCCGACTCTTAGTGACGCCATGGACTGCAGCCCACCAGGCTTCTCCGTCCATGGGATTTTCCAGGCAAGAGTACTGGAGTGGGTTGTCATTGCCTTCTCCGACTTTCCTTCTAGTCTGGCCTATTCTTTCCCACAGACCTGGTCTCAACCCAGGCTATGGGCCTCATTGCCAGCTCCCTTGGGATGGCTGATTTTATGCATCGACTTGGCCAGGCAATAGTACCCACTTATTCAATTAAGCACTAGTCTAGATGTTGTTGTAAAGGTGCTTTGTACATATGCTGAACATCTGCAATCAGTTTGACTTTTAAAAAAGAGAGATTATCCTCAGTAGTCTTGGGTGGACCTCGTTCAATCAGTTGAAAGGCCTTAGGAGCCAAAGTAAAGTCTCCCAGAGGAAGGAGAAATCCCACCTGCAACATTAGCTCCTGCTCAAGAGTATGCAGTCTCAGTTTCCCTACAGGTTTCAGACTTTCCAGCCTGAAAGACACATGTACACATTGGTTCGGTTCCCTACTAGAACCCTGACAATCCACTCCTGTCCCAGGCACTCCTGCCACCACCACTGACCTTGCAGCTGGCTCCCAAATGGACAAAATCCAAACTGCTCCTCCAATTCATGGCAAGACCAACCAGCCCCTAGTCACAAGGTCAATTGATCAGGTTGACTGTCTGCTAATATTATCAACACCAAAAACAAATAACATTTTACTGAGCTACTACTCTGGGCCAGAGGCCATGCCAAGCACTTTTTATGCATTGTCTCATTTAATCCTCATAGCATCATACCTAATAGGAACTATTATTATTCCTGTTTCTCCAAGGAAGGGATTAACACTCAAATGCTTTATGCAGCCTAAATTCATCCAGCTCCTAAGAGGCAGAGCCAAAATTTACACCTGCTCCAGCAATATCCTAATCCAAGCTTCAGTGATTACTTGCTTAGGCTACAATGTCTGTGCCCTGCTCCCAGACTTGCCCTAAATCTGTTTTTAACACAGCAGTTGCAGCAGGCTGAATGGTAGCCTCCCAAAACCTATCCAGAACCCGTGAATGGGACCTTGTGCTTTAGTTGCTCAATTCTGTCTGATTCTTTGTGACCCCATGAACTATAGCCAGCAAGGCTCCTCTGTCCACAGGGATTCTCCAGGCAAGAATACTGGAGTGGGTTGCCATGCCTTCCTCCAGGGGATCTTCCTGACCCAGGAATCAAACTGGGGTCTCCTGCATTGCAGGTGGATTTTTACCAGCTGAGCTACCAGGGAAGCCCAGCTTCCTGGAATAAGGAATGTGACCTTATTTGGGAAAAAAGGTGTCTGCAGATGTAATCAAGGACCTTGAGATGAAACCAGCCTTGATTAGAGTGGACCCTAAATCCAATGACAAGTGTGCTAAAGAAGAGAATGGAAAAAAGATACACAAGTAAAACCATAAGAAGTTGGAGGTGAAGATTGGAGTATGCAGCTGCAAGCCAAGGAATGCCAAAGACTTCAGCAACCACCAGAAACTAGTGAGGTATGGAACACTCTCTCTTGGAGCCTCTGGAAAGAACCAACCTTGCTAACACTTTGACTTTGGACTTCTGACCTGCAGCACTGTGAGAGAATGAGCTGCTGTCGCTTTAAGCTACCAATCAATGTGTGGCTTGAACGTTATTGTTATAGCAACTCTAGGAAACTCATACAGTCGTTAGAGTGATCCTTTAGAAACATAAATCAGGTCATGTCGTTTTCCTATGCAAAACCTTCCAGTGGCTTCATATTACACTCAAGTAAAACTCAGATCCTTTCCTCCCTGACTGGACAGGAATGCTCTGATGGCAGGGGCTCTTTTGTTCATTGCTACATCCTCAGTACAAAATCCGGAGAAGGTGATGGCACCCCACTCCAGTACTCTTGCCTGGAAAATCCCACAGGCGGAGGAGCCTGGTGGGCTGCCGTCTATGGGGTCGCACAGAGTCGGACACGACTGAGCAACTTAGCAGCAGCAGCAGCAGAAGTACAACACATGAGTCGAGAGTCCAGGGCAGAGCCTTGGTGGGCCTGGGTGGTTCAGAAAGAACTAGAACTCTCTGTTAGTGGTTAGAAGCCCAGGGGATAGACCACACTGGCCGACGGATGCAAGCAGGCATCCTGTAACCTCAGAATTCAAACTCATCATTCATAATTCCAAAAGCCAGGTTAATATGGGTGTGGCTTCCTATTGTCTGGGGATGGAAAGTCTAATCTTGATTAATGTCTTACCTTAGAAATTGGTATAAAGTGACTCTCATAAAGGTTAAATGGAAGAATGTTGACAAGTAACCTTGTATTTATATGTAGAGCTCTCTGAAAAAGCCAGATATCGATAAGGCATATAAAAAGAAGAAAAATTACAAAGGATTAAAAGCAAATGCTTATCCTCTAACTCAAAAAGAATGTCCCTGAACTTAAAGAATCATGCTGGCTGCTAGGTGTTGGGTACCTTCTATGCCTCAGGGACTCTGCTAAGCATTTTGCTTACATTTTCTCATTTAATATTCACAACAACCCTCTGAGGTGGATATGATGATGTTTTCCATTTAGAGAAAGGGAGATTGAAGTTCTGAAAGGGTAAGAAACTTCCCCAAGGTCATGCAGTTACTACGTGACAGATCTGGGACTCATGATGGTCTAACTCTAGAGCCTGTGCTCCTAACTGTCTCACTTCATCTAAGACATAGAGAACTGAAGCTTGAGAAACAATTGAAAAGTGCTTTCATTTCCATTTGGGGAAAGAAATGGATGAACAAGGCAAGGACTGCTTGGGGGAGATTTTAACTTACGAGAGAGAAAGTAGAACTGCTCAATTGCTATTCGAATTTTGACTTATCTACTAAGGAGAATGATTTTGCCACAAGAGAAAAGTAGAATAAAGAGGAGGGAGTCAGGGCTCAGTGTGGATGTGAAGGCAGGAAGCCAGCACAGCTCATAAACATGAGCTCAGGTCTCCAGGCTTAGATAAAATTCACCTTGTGGGCCTGTTAGAACTTTCAAGCATAAAATCTATGGTGCTGGTTGCTGCTTAGGACAAGAGATGCAACCTTTGAACTTCTCCCTTCTCCTTTGCCTGGTATCTGTTTCTCCTCAAGATATTTTCAGACTCAGATGGGAAGATTTTTTTCCCCCCTTCTCCACATCTATTCCTTGAGAGACTTTTGGCATAAGAAGAGTATGTCACACATGAAGGTATATACCACATATGTGGAAAATTTCTTAATGAGTTAAGTGTTAAAATGTTCTCTTCCCCTTCTCTTCGGCCTTACATTGGAGCACTGCCACTAAGAAGAATGGTGTGTAGCAAAGATAATTCCATATAGCAAACAACGAAAAATAACCTATTGTTCATGTGTCTCAAGTGAGTTGGGAACAGACTGGGTGGCGCTACTGGTCTTGCCGAGACTTGCTCATGTGCCTGGAGTCCAGTGAGGAGGTTGCCTGGTGTGATCTCTCTCAGGTCTGCCCCACTGGCCCCTTAGGCTTGCGTGCTGTCCGGGAGTGCTCTCATGGTGGAGGCAGAGGCGCAGGAACACAGTGGAGACACGAGGCCCGAGGGCCTGTCCTCGGAGCTAGTTCTGTTGGGCAAAACAAGCCATAACTGAGGCCCAGACTGAAGAGGTGGGAAGACAGAGTTGGTTTTTTTAATAAGAGGAACTGGAAGGTCACATGGCCATGAATGATGTTAATCTCCCTCAAGTATGTGGTTTGGGCCAGGCATTGCTTTGGGAGTATGAGTGTAAATAGTCATGTCCCTGCCCTTGGGTTTTCTAATTCATTAAGGCCAGTACCTATCAATACTGGACTATTCCCTGGGCGGGAATGTGAAGCTTTGGCTAATGCATGAGTTTATAGCGAGTTCTTTATTCATGTGGGACTACGTTCTTTTTTTTTTTTTTACTGTGTGCTGCCTATTTATATCCCCATGGTTGACTGTAGCAAATGGTTCTCTAAAGTGGAGAGATTTGTTCCAGTAAACATTCCTACTCAGCAATTGCACCATCATCTCATTATTTTTCTTAAAATTGCCCAAGAAGAAGGAGAAGTTCTTTGGTGTGTATAAGTGGGCTGGGGGAGTTGAAGGTCAGACAGGGAGAATACTAGGAATATGCAGGCAAAGTTAGTAACTGACATCTCCTTCTGCCCAAAGATGGGCTTGGTGAATCACATCATTGATTCTCCTGTGTTATGTTTCCTTGATTGAAATACAAGAGTCAGCAGTCTTCAGCCTAGCTCAACAAGAATAGCAGCCTCACTTCAAGGCTTCCCAGATGGCTCAGTGGTAAAGAATCTGCCTGCCAGTGCAGGAGATACAGGAGACATGGGTTCAATCCCTGGGTCAGAAAGATCTCCTGGAGGAGGTATTCTTGCCTGCTACAGTCCAATGGGTCACAGAATCCGTCACAACTGAGTGACTGAGCACACACACACTCCTTATGAGGTTATGGGAAAGGAAGTTAGGATTTCTCAGAGCCACAGAGCTTTCACCAAGAACTTGTCATATTGAACCACTCTTATTCCTTTTATGATCACATTATTGTACTGTCATAACAGCCTGGAGGCAGGATGTTCGTAATGCCCAGCAAGGCAGCTGGTAAAATATTTTATAAAACTTGCATAGTCAACAGGATGAAACATGACTTGGATAAGTTAACAAGTTGATTTATAACTGAATGTTTACATATGAAGATCTTATACTAATGTCAATTTTTGGAGGGTAGGATGGAAATTTCTCCATCAGAACATTGCAGGACATTCTTGTTTGTAATATGGCTGGGATACAGTTGTAGTGGGCAAACCTGTCAAATTTCCAAATGATTCAAAGCCAGAAGGAAGAAGTTTGTGTAATGGATGGTGGAATCAGGATTCTACATCATGTGACAGACCAAGAGGATGGGCTGAAACTAAAGGATGAATTCGAATAGGAATAAATCCACAGCCAAGAAGGGACCTTGAAGAGTAATTTGCAGAGGTATGGGATAGCAGAGCCCCAGCTTAACAGCACACAGTCAATTAGAGCCAAGCCTGTGACATGGTGGATAAAAAGCTCTCTTCCTAAACTGAATTAATAGAAGTGGAGTGTTAAGATCAAGGGAGATTATAGTTCCCCCTGTCTCCTGAATTTATCAGACCACAAACATTCAATAAAACATTTATTAAGTAGCTCTCTGTATCAAAGTCTTAGGCAGTTTACTTCTTAAATAAATTGATGTGAGTTACGAGGATTTCCTACATCCCAGTGCTGAACAAAAGGTATCTGAAAACTCCTACTTACAGCTGGGTTACAAGTGCCAGGACTTGGTGTATGGCCTGAGTGCTCATTTATAGCCTGTGGGGTCAACTTGCCTTTTGCTCGTTCACCATTTCTTAACTCAAACCTCTTATTGCAAGTAAATGGACTTGTTTACTTTGATTTTCTTCTTTTATTAATCAGCATCCCTTTAATGGTTCATATGATAGCATCAGGGCTCTGTGTTCATTCCTGTTCATCCTTTTGATGTTGGTATCATTCTCTCTTACTGCAGAGAGCTTCTTCTATATTTCAGTGGAAATGGCCAGAGGGGCTTAAGATTATATTATCCTTAAGGCCCATACTCTTAAAGCAAGAGACAGACATTCTACTGGTGCTTATATATCAGAGAAACTCTGCTTGGACCGACATGTCATATAGTCACTCAAACTGGCCACTTCTGAGTAATGGTGTTCACACCTGTCATGGCTGTAAGGGTGTTTGTGTGTGTATGTTGTATGGAGAGGGGGATGTGTGTGAATAGCAGGTTTGGCCCCACGTAAAAACCACACGAAATTTTCCACAGGGATGAGCATAGGTTTTATTCCAAGAGAAATGAGCATAGTATGCTAGGGAGACAAATATATCTATAAACTTTTCTCCTAAAGAAATCATTAGAATACGGGTAAGAGGAAGAGGAAGAAAGATGGCTCAGGGGACCCATTTATTTTTAAATGTGTTCACCAGTTCCTGAATTATAAGAGAAAGTTAAAGTATTAGTCGCTCTGTCCTATTCGACTCTTTGCGACTCCATGGACTGTAGCCCACCAGGCTCCTCTGTCCATGGAATTCTCCAGGCAAGAATACTGGAGTGGGTTGCCATGCCCTCCTCCAGGGGATCTTGCCAACCCAGGGTACAAACCCAGGTCTCCTGCATTGCAGGCAGACCAGGGATGAGCCACCAGGGATGGCTGCAATTCCTTCTGATCAGACATTATGTTAAGACTGTAGCAGGCTGAGATTTGCTGCTTTTTTTCCCACTTAAAATTGGGGTTTGTACTTCCTACCGCCCTTCTTCTGTTGTTTGGATGTATGAAGGAACATCCTGGGAAAGCCTGAAGTCCTCAGGTGAAAAAATATTAACAAGGAACACACTGATGATGTCCTGGTAATTTTCAAGGAAGTCCTGGATCTCTTTTGCAGATGGTCCAGAGAGAAGTGGGAAAAGACACACTGATTTTCAGCTCAGTTCCATTTCTGTCTCTGCTTGTTGTGGCTGATCATTTTGAAGACTCCCACGGAGCGGGGAAATGGGGACTTTCAGCCTCACTTCTCCTGGTCTGATAGAGTAGCTGCAGGACATGTGGTGGGGTCACGTGCTCCCTGCGAACAGACAGGGAACACGGATTTCTGGCTCTAGAGGATCTGATGCTCACACTAATTTGCACTCCAGGATCCCCGAGGCCCTTCCACACCATCACATCCTCCGCCTCTTGATTACTTGGGCTGGCAGGGAAACGCCTGCGCGGGCACCCAACAACGTCGTTAATCTTGATGTCACCTGCTTTGGCTGTGGACTTCACTCTAGGGCTTGAGAGTCATTTTGCAGAAAATATTCAATCCTAATGATGTTTATGGTGACCGATATTAGAATGGGTGAGTTCTGTGAATGCTGTCAAGCCGGCTGGCCTGTGATTGGAAGTCATTTGGTATCAGAAAACTGGCCTTCAGTGGAAAGGTCACCACAGATTATACACAAAATAGGTGAGCCGTGGGATGTTTGGAGTGATTGTTGGTACTCAAGTTTAGATCCACAGAGGCCATCCTTTTGCTTATTTTTCCTTCTTCCTTGGAAGCTGTATGTTATTTGCCTTTCCATTTATCTGAGAAATTGAAAGTGGAAATTCGCTGCTATTTATCTACTGTACATTCTAAGTACCTGTCATGTTTCATTGTCCCCAACCCTGCAGAAAAATGTATACATCAGGTTTTTAAATATGTTTTTACCTTAATAGAATTTTATATGTAGAGATATAATATTAAAAGATTCATATAACTGCATAAAATATATTCAGTGGATATATTAATATATATATATACATTTATATTTCATATGAAAATATATTTCATGTGTGCAATATCTATTTAAAATATATGGAATACATTTTATCTTCTTGTAACCCTGTGAGATATGATTATCTTCATTTTTAATAGATGAAGAAACAGAAGAAATTAGCTAGCTTTCACAAGATCACAGAGTCAGCTGCACATAATAGACACCAACCTTGATTCATTTCAGCAGAAAATAAATTTATCAAAATGGTATTGTGTCTGGGAGGGCTGGAATACAGGACTAGAGGCCACATTCAGGAATAACTGCCAAAGATCGTACTCCTGCTGCCTCAGGTTCAAACCCCGAGGTGTTTCCTGCTCACAGACAGCTGAGAAAGAGAGACTGGGGACTTCATCATCGCAGCCCGTGGAATACAATGAAGTTGATGCTACCGTCTTTCTTAGAATGGCTGCCTCAGGCTCTGCTTCTTTGGTAGACCTGCTTCCATTTTCAAGTTTGGGCATGTGAGTCTGATGGGAGGCTTTTGCTTTGAAAGGGATATGTACATTTATAAATGGAAGAAAAAATGTGTTTCAAACACTAATTCTGAAACTTGGGGAAAGTTCAACATTATAATGTAGTGAATTGTTAGAGAGTCACTGTAGTTTAATCAAGAACAACAACGAAATGGGCAAATAATGTTGGTTTGGAGGAACTATGAGAGTTTTACACTTGTGACAAAGGGGAAGATCACAGAATGTCCTTGCTGAAAACATATCTACAAAGCAACCATGTAAATGTTTTAATATTTTTCAACACAGGTGGTGCATGAACATTGAAAAATAGAATAAATATTACAAATAAGCCTCAAGTTACCTTGACCATCACCAGCAATTTCTAGAGAATTCTTCCATATGAGAAGCCTCTTATTAGATTCTTTTAAACCTATTTGTATGTATTCTCACCCATAGACTTGTATCCAAGAAAATGGGTAGTTTTATTTACTGTGTGTGTGTTTCCTTTAGCACCTAATCTTAGAGAGTTTTCTGTGTTGGAACATACAGATTTCCCTCACTAGTTTGTGTACTTCATAGTATTTCATTATATGAGTACATTAGTCAGCTTGCTCCGACAATCCCCTGTTGGTACACATCTAGGACATTTGCAGTTTTTAGCTTTTGCTAACACTGTTCCAAAGAGCCTCCTTGAACATGTCTCTTTGTGGACTCTTTCTCCACAAAGGCTATGAGCAGTGGAATTGCTAAGTCACTGGGGATGCACATTTAAACTTAATAGGTACTGGGAGATTGTCCTTGTAAGCACCTGTACCAAATTATGCTCTCACTTGCAATTTAAAAATAACCATTTCCCCACATCAATGACATTAGCAAACTTCTTAATTTTTGCCCATGTGAAGTGTTTTGTTTTGTTTTTAATTTGCCTACATGAAGTCTTTGAACTCTGGTGATGAGGAACATCTTTTTGTGTATTTGTTGGCTATTTGCATTTTCTCTTTTGTGTATGCTCTTTTCCTACTCTTCCTCATCAATATCTTGTTGCACTTCGTCTCTAGACTCCTGAGGATATTTCCTGCCTCCTGAGAAATCTGTATGCAAGTCAAGAAGCAACAGTTACAACTGGACATGGAACAACAGACTGGTTCCAGATTGGGAAAGGAGTATGTCAAGGCTGTATATTGTCACCCCTGCTTATTTAACTTATATGCAGAATACATCATGCGAAATGCCAGGCTGGATGAAGCACAAGCTGGAATCAAGATTGTTGGGAGAAATATCAATAACCTCAGATATGCAGATGACATCACCCTTATGGCAGAAAGCGAAGAAGAACTAAAGAGCCTCGTGATGAAAGTGAAAGAGGAGAGTGAAAAAGCTGGCTTAAAACTCAGCATTTAGAAAACTAAGATCATGGCATCCAGTCCCATCACTTCATGGGAAATAGATGGGGAAACAGTGGAAACAGTGACAAACTTTCCTTCTAAAATAAAGTCTGTCACTGTTTCCACTGTTTCCACTTGCTCCTTGGAAGAAAAGCTATGACCAACCTAGACAGCATATTAAAAAGCAGAGACAACACTTTACCCACAGAAGTCTAGTCAAAGCTACAGTTTTTCCAGTAGTCATGTATGGATGTGAGAGCTGGACTATAAAGAACTGAGTGCCAAAGAATTGATGCTTTTGAACTGTGGTGTTGGAGAAGACTCTTGAGAGTCCTTTGGACTGCAAGGAGCTCAAACCAGTCAGTCCTAAAGGAAATCAGTCCTGAATATTCATCGGAAGGATTGATGCTGAAGCAGAAACTCCAATATTTTGGCCACTTGATGCGAAGAACTGATGAATTGGAAAACACCCTGATGCTGGGAAAGATTGAAGGTGGGAAGAGAAGGGGACGACAGAGGATGAGATGGTTGGATGGCATCACTGACTCAATGGACATAAGTTTGAGCAAGTTCTGGGAGTTGGTGATGGACAGGGATGCCTGGCGTGCTGCATTCCATGGGGTCGCAAAGAGTTGGACACGACTGAGTGACTGAACTGAACTGAGGATATTTCATATAAATGGAATCATAGTATATAGCCTTTGTGCTTGACTTATTTTACTCAGGATAATGTTTTTGAGGTTCATCCATATGGTATATGCGTCAGTACTTCATGACTTTTTATGGCTGAATGATATTCCATTGTATAGACGTTCCAAGTTTTGTTTATCCATTCATTACTGATGCCTGTTTGGGCTATTTCCACCTTTTGGTTATTGTGAATAGTGCTGCTGTAAACATTTGTGCCTGAATATCTGAGTATTTATTTTTCAGTTCTTTTGTGTAGGAGTAGAATTGCTGGTTCATATGGCAATTTTATGTTTAATATTTTGAGACTATGCTGAGCTGTGTCTATTTTCTTCCTTAACCTTCTCACCAACTCAGTGAGGAAGAGCTATAATTACTTCTTAACAGATATGAAGTTAGAGATAAGAAGAGTGAGAGGCCCAGAGAAGTTAAGTGGTTTTCCTAAGGCACGCTGTGTGCTAGTCACTTTAGTTGTGTCTGGCTCTTTGTGACCCTATGGACTACAGCCCACTAGGCTCCTCAGTCCATGGGATTCTCCAGGCAAGAAAATCCAAGAAGACTGGAGCGGGTTGCCATGCCCTCCTTCAGGGGATCTTCCTGACTGAGGGATGGAATTCTTGCATCTTACATCTTCTGCATTGGTTCTTTAACACTAGTGCCTCCTGGGAAGCCCTTTCCTAAGGTTACATAGCTACTCAGTGGTAAAGTAGGGATTTAAACCCAGGCAGGCTGGTTCTAAAATCTGAGCCCTTAACTGCTATGCTACCCTCTCCTACAGTGCCTAAGGAGGAGGATGTCAAGATATGAGTTAGTTTGCTTCTTCAGAGGATTATTAATTGAAAGAAAAATCCTCTTACTACAGGAATGCTACCTAAGGGCAGAGCTACAAAGCCACCTACCATCTATTAAACTTTTTAACGTCAAAGGGAAAGAGAACACAATCTCTGTGGGCACTTTTCTGCTCACCTGTGCAGGTGGCTCACCTGTGTCCCCTGGAGGAGTGGGAATACTTATTCTCCCAGCCTCTCCCCCTTTCTGTCATCCCTTCAGTCTCTAACAGCTTCTAAGTGCTTTGCCCCTGGGGGACTGGTGATTTCAGTTATAGTGGAACTCTCAAGCCTCGTATCTCAATGGGAAGTTGCACAGACATTTGCGTCTTCATTTCATGCCTGTCTTTCCTAACACTGGTCATAGAGAGACCAGGATAAGTGATGTTCATAAGGATTAATACCCATTGACTGTGGAAATGTGAAATTGATTCCAGATAGCCTTTGAAATAAGACTCCAGGGTGACTGAGTAGTAGGGCGAGAGCAAAGTCTCCACTGGGTCACAACTGAGATCTGGTAACTGCAGAAAAGTGAAATGGATCCTAAGAGACACACCATTGTTAGAAAGTGCCAGCATCACTGTGGGGCAGACAGGCAGCAAAATCTTTGCTGTATCTGCTACCCCAGGGAGGACTGAAGAGCCTAGCTGTATCCCACAGTGCTCCCATCTTCTAAAGTGGCATCTTTCTTCTGTCTACTAGAAGGGGTGGAATGCCCCCGTCACCTGAGTATGTTAATAAATAGCTGGCTGCCTACCAAGGTGTGTGCTATTGAAGCAAAAAATTGCATGTTCCAATTATTAAACAAGTTTTCAAACTCTCTTGGCAAGTTGAAATCTGTTGCCTATTTCATATAAATAAAAACTTCTGGAACGTACCTTGATTTATTTTTCTGTGTGTGTCTTGTAGTCAGCCATTAAGCTGAGCGTCTTCCATTTGCTCCGCTAGCCCCATCAGTGGGTTCTCTTGCCCTCTGGTTTCTCACTGGATTTGGTCAATGGGAGGCACTAGCAGGAGATTGGAGGGAAGGATGAAATGGAGTTGAATGCATTTGAGTTTGTGATTCACTTCCTGGTGGGACACAGGTCAGTGGTGGTTGTGTTTTTCTGTGGTGGGGCATCTCTCCTGTCAGGTGGTCCTCTCCCAAAGCTACAGGTTTTTTTATTTTGACTTTCGGTAATTCTTCCTCCATTTGTCCCTTCAGTGAGAGGGTAGTATCTACTTCCTACTATTGTAGGAAGAGCTTTGTGACCTGTGGGTTTTCCTAAGCTTGCCACTTCTTTATATACCACCCCTCCTTCAGCAAGCCATCTGTTTCTGGCCATGATTCTGACTAGGACAGCCACTCAATACCTCTGGTCCCTATGACAGCTCTCAGACATTGACAGGTAGGGGCAAGACTACCAAGGCTGGAACAGGATACAGATCAACTATCAAACTGTGACCCTATCATCTTGTGCCTGATGAGACTGGGCCAGAGAACGGGAGATCTGAGGGCTGAGGGATTTGGTCAGGAGATGGGGATCGCAGAGGAATCTGGAAAAGTTACCTAAGAGAGACATCCAGAATAGAGGGCAGAAAATTAATGCCGCAACTCAAGGGGCAGTTGGTGAGATGATTTGTGGATTTCAGCTATATACACACACACTTTCATACACGCCTTTATTGTTCGAGTAGATTTTCCCTTTCCTTAGTATACATTGAGAAGAGTCACTTTTCATGTGCATCTAAGATCTCCCCAGCCCTTCACCCCAGGATCTGAACTCCTTGCAGGTTCTTGGAGTAACCCAAGCCTTTTCTTACTCCTGTCCATTCAGTGCAAATGGTCCACTTTGACAACTTTTTCATCATGATAATTCATAGTCCTTCTTTAAGGCTTAGTCAACCATGATAATTATTAGTCTTTAAGATCAACTGAGAGGCCCAGGAAGCCCTGGTCTGATGGAGGTGACTTCTGGGCACCCACAGCATCATACTAGTCTTCCTTCCCATCCCCCCACCGCCAGAGCATTGGACAAATCTGTCCAGTAGGATTTCGGTCCCACTTATTAGCAAGTTGTAGTTTAGAGATCTTAGTTAAAGAGAAAGAAGGTTAAAATTCCTAATATTTTGGGGATTTTGGAGGCAGTGGGATAAAAAAGTCTGTATCTGTACTTTGAGACTGGGAAAAGAGCCCCCAGAAGTTCTGAAAAATTCTGTTTTACAAGGTGAAGACATATACCTCTAAACATGAAATCAAACTCCTTATACATGAAATAAAATGGAACACATCAACAGTGGTTCAAGGGAAAGCAAAATCCCCCAGGAGAGAAGGCAAAGAAACAACTCCTGGGGTTAGAGGGCATTTTCTTCATGATTCACTAAGCTTTTCACCCTCAGGAGGGCCCAGATAAATGTGTATGAAGAAAACTATGTATCTATTTGTCATGGTGTGTGGGGGAGGTCCTGAAGACCACCCCCGGGTTTGGTGATTTGCTAGGAGGATTCCTAGACTCAGCATATAGCTATACTGATGGTTATGATTTATTACAGCAAAAGGATACAAAGCAAAATCAGCACAAGGGAGAAGTGCTTAGGGCAAAGATCAGAGGAAACGCGCTACAAGCTTCCAAGAGTCCTCTCCCAGTGGAGAACGTCACGCAGGATGTGCTTACTTCCCCCAGCAATGTGTTACCACAACACTTGAGACGTGTCCACCAGGGAAGTTCATTAGAGACTCAATGCCTAGGGTTTCTACTGGGGTCACCCTCTGTCTGGCACATGGCTACATTCCAGACTCCCAGGAGGGAAGCAGGTGTTCACCACAAAAAAGTCCCACTGTTTTAAGAGTCTAGGCATAGTGAGTCCTCTTCTCAGTTCTGGGAATGGTGGAAACCCCCCTCAAATCCAAATTTCCAGATGCCATCCAAGGGCCAATTTTTAAGCAGCCTTTCTAAGAACAGCAGTCCTCAATACTGCTTCATTTGCTCCTTTTCTCACATGGTGTCACACTGGTTCCCCCTGGTTCATGGGGGCAGCTCTATAATTCACCAGCAAGTAGAATCCCTTTTCCTTAGATTCCGTGAGGAACTGGGGCTTCCTAAAATGTCAGCTCAGATTTTTTTTTGCAGATACCTTACCACTGATTTCCAAGCCACTGTGGCACTGCTAACAGTTGGCTTCAATTAAATTGTTACCCACACCCCCTTCTTTGCATCCCAGCCTGAAGGGCTTAAGTTCAAATTCCCAAAAGCCATCCCTGCTGCATGTAAGACATATCTCAGAGCCTTGCCAGGAGTTAAATCCTATGTCACAAGAGGGCTCCCATGAAATAAACTCTTTTGTCCAAAAAACTTTATCTTCTGCCCTCATTGACCAAGCACCCAGGGATTCATTTCCAGTCATGGTCTCCTGGTTCTTGCCCAGCCGTGTAAACCAGTCCTGTGGCTACTATGGCATGCATCCCTCTCTCCCTAACAAGCCCAACACTTGCTCATTAGGTTAGGCTGAGAGTTAACACTTGCTGTTGGTCTGGTAGTCAGCAGTGCAGGTGGGAACATTGTGTCCTTAGACACCTGGCCCATTTGTGGCATTGCTATTCTTCAAGCAGAAAATGCGGCCTGTCTTCCAACAAGAAAAGGAGGACACTTTAACAGGCCCAGACAGTTCAGGGGGCTCTTCGGATCGAAAGTAATCAAGTACATCTTCCCAGATATCCCCAACCCCAGTTCTCAGAGTCCCACTCATTCCATCAAGGCCCTGACTTGAGTGTAGGACATGTGCCTAGTCTGAAAATTCAGCCTTCTCTCAAGTTCTGCCACTCTTAGAGATAAGTCCTGTGTCTGTTCTCCAGCTCTGGTTTCAAGCTGAAGAATATTAGGGTTCCTTTAACTACTGCCAAGGAGGCTTTCTAACACAATGCAATTTGCTCTAAATTGTTGAAAGATTGCCCTGAGGCTGTCATTTTTTTTCCTCTCCGATGTGTTCGTGGTATTCAGCAACAGCCAACTCAATTTTGCAGTCCAGATAATTACTCTATCTTTCACTCCTTCTTGACACCAGAGACGTTGCAGAAGCCAGCGCATCCCCTTCCACCTCCAGCCTGTCCCGGTTATCCACAGGTCAAAGTCTTAGTAATTGCACTGTGCCAGTGTGCTAGGGATGGATGGGGCTCCATCTCCCCTCAATGATGGAGGCCTCTTTGCCAGGCAGCCAAGTCGTGATTCAACTCTAGATCCTTTCCTTTGAATCTCATTCTTAGGTCTGCTTCTCAAACTCTCTTAGGTTAGTGTGGGGGTGGGGGAGCAAAATAATGGCCCTAAAGATGTTCATATTTTAATTACTGGAGCTAGTATCTTACCTGACACGGCACAGCAGACTTTGCAGATGTGGTTAAAGGAAGGATCTTGACATGGGGAAACTAGCCTGGATTATCCAGTGGGGTTCAATATACTTATAAGCATCATTGTAAGAGGGGAGAGGGAGGGGTCATAGTCAGAGAACCTGAAGTGACAATGGAAGAAAAGCTTGCAGTGAATGTGGACCATGACTAAGAAGTGCAGGTAACTTCTAGGTACTGGGAAAAGTGAGGAATGGATTATCCCCAAGAATCTCCTGAAGGAGCATAGTCCAGCCAACACTTTGATTGAGCCCAGTGAGACCTAGGTCAGATTTCTGACCTCCGGAATGATAATATATTTGCAATGTTTGAGTTGCTAGATATGTGGTAATTTGTTACAGCAGTGATAAGAAGCTAATGTATTTGGGTTCCCTAGAAGCAGAGCCTGAGACAGGGATTTCGGTACCCATGATTTATTGAGAGAATGCTCTCAGGAGACTCCTGTAAGAGAGTAAGGGAGACAAGATGAAAGGGAATTGCTAATCAGGGCTGTGGCCCTGATTAAAATCTAGCCTTGGCCTGATTCATGGAGGGTGGTTGTGCTCTGGATATAGACCACATTGAGGAGTTATTCTCTCTTGAGGCAAGGAGGCTGCCCTTTGATTCCAGTTTTAGCCAGTCATTGGTGGCTCCTGGGTTGATGGCTGTCATGAGGCTTGGGAACAGCGTGTATCCTCCTAGATGACATGAGTCCTGTAAGCAGAACCATTCTCTGACAAGGGAGGCACCTGTGACCTGTTAGCAGCTAATACTCACAGAGCGCGGATGGGTGCACAGTCCCAGTAAAGGTGATCCTTGAACAGAGCAGAACTTGTATACCACAAGGAAACCACCTGACATGCCAGGCCAGAGGAATACAAAATATGTAAGCAAGTGTGGGTTTTTTAGCCTGATTGCTTTGGCCTCCAAATGCAGACTCAATTTGGTTTGCAAAAACACAGCTAGGTGGATTTATCTTCCTAATGACCAGTTACTCAGTGGTTTTACAGAATTCAGCTGCTTTACTGAATTCTTTCGGCTTCTGTTTTAGTTTGTTTAGGCAACCTTGGCTTGCAGTTGACATCAGGCCCCCAGCAAGATCACATTTGAGTGAGAAGTCCTTTGGACTCACTGATGTGACTGGTGATTTTTGGCTGTTTTGGGATTTCCAGTGGGAGGCAATTCTGGTCCTGGAATACTGATCATTGGTCTGTCCCCTTACTTGATCAACACAGGAAGTGGGATACCGGTAGACAATCTCCAGTGGAGATAGGTTTTCAGCCTTAATTATTTTACCCCATAATGGCATGATGAACCCATCCAAACGAATGGAAAATGGGATTCTTCACTGAGCCGCATCGTGCCCCAGATCCGTAATTTGATACAAAAGCTTCACACAAATTGAAATTAAAATGCATTTTAGATGCTTCCTCCCATCAAAGCAGTTTGCACCAGCAGGCTTCTCTCTTTCATGAGTTTGCTATAGAAATAGGGGAACCAGGCAGCTTTGCTCTTGGCGGCTGTGGAAGTAACACAATCTCCCTGCTTGTCAACTGCAGGCAAGAAAATGGAATAAAATGAAAACCAATTGGAGGTCTAATTATCCTTTTTAAAATGACTTCATCCTGTAGAGTGGCCCACTGAATACATAAAAGGCACCTTTCTTTTCATTTCTTTTGTTTCCCTCGGGTGTCTGGGGCCACAGTAACAGAGGCAGTCACACGGGGATACAGGAGATGCACTCAGTGTTTGAGTCCAATTTACTTGCTTAACAGCATTTATAGCGGGTGTGGCTATCTGTCAAGCATTGTCTCAAACACTCCTCAGACAGAACACATTTATTTTTCGTAAAGACTCTACAAAGGACATCTCTTACCTTCTGAGATGGACTGTATTCTGCCTACGGAATGTATGAAAGTGAAAGTTGCTCAGTCCTGTCTGACTCTTTGTGACCCCATCACTATACAGACCATGCAATTCTCCAGACTAGAATACCGAAGTGGGCAGCCTTTCCCTTCTCCAGGGGATCTTCCCAACCCAGGGATGGAACCCAGGTCTCCTGCATTGCAGGCGGATTCTTTACCAACTGAGCTATCAGGGAAGTCCATAGTTCAGATCAGTTCAGTCTCTCAGTCATGTCAGACGCTTTGCGACCCCGTGGACTGCAGCATGCCAGGCTTCCCTGTCCAACATCAACTCCTGGAGCTTGCTCAAACTCATGTCCATCGGGTCAGTGATGCCATCCAACCATTTCATCCTCTGTCGTCCCCTTCCCCTCCTGCCTTCAATCTTTCCCAGCATCAGGGTCTTTTCCAAGGAGTCAATTATTCACATCAGGTGGCCAAAGTTTTGGAGTTTCAGCTTCAGCATCAATCCTTGCAATGATAATATTCAGGACTGACTATATTTAGGATTGACTGGTTTGATCTCCTTGCTGTTCAAGGGACTCTCAAGAGTCTTCTCCAACACCACAGTTCAAAAGCATCAATTCTTCAGCTCTCAGCTTTCTTTATAGTCCAACTCTCACATCCATACATGACTACTGGAAAAACCATAGCTTTGACTAGATGGACTTTCATTGGCAAAGTAATGTCTCTGCTTTGTAATATGCTGTCTAGGTTGGTCAAGCTTTTCTTCCAAGGAGGAAGCATCTTTTAATTTCATGGCTGCAGTCACCATCTGCAGTGAATTTGGAGCCCTCCAAAATAGTCTCTCACTGTTTCTATTGTTTCCCCATCTATTTGCCATGAAGTGATGGGACCAGATACCAGAATCTTAGTTTTCTGAATGCTGTTTTAAGCCAACTTTTTCACTCTCCTCTTTTACTTTCATCAAAAGGCTCTTTAGTTCTTCTTCAGTTTCTGCCATAAGGGTGGTATCATCTGCGTATCTGAGGTTATTGATATTTCTCCCAGCAATCTTGATTCCAGCTTGTGCTTCATCCAGCCTGGCATTTTGCAAAATGTACTCTGCATATAACTTAAATAAGCAGGGTGACAATATACAGCCTTGATGTACTCCTTTCCTGATTTAGAACCAGTCTGTTGTTCCATGTCCAGTTGTAACTGTTGCTTCTTGACCTGCATACAGATTTCTCGGGAGGCAGGTCATTTGGTCTGGTATTCCCATCTCTTTCAGAATTTTCCACAGTTTGTTGTGATCCACACAGTCAAAGGCTTTGGCATAGTCAATAAGGCAGAAGTGGATGTTTTTCTGGAACTCTTTTGCTTTTTCAATGATCCAACAGATGTTGGCAATTTGATCTGTGATTCCTCTGCCTTTTCTAAATCCCGTTTGAACATCTGGAAGTTCATGGTTCACATACTGTTGAAGCCTGGTTTTGAGAATTTTGAGCATTACTTTGCTAGCGTGTGAGATGAGTGCAATTGTATGATAGTTTGAACATTCTTTGGCATAGCCTTTCTTTGGGATTGGAATGAAAACTGACCTTTTCCAGTCCTGTGGTCACTACTGAGTTTTCCAAATTTGTTGGCATATTGAGTGCAGCACTTTCACAGCATCATCTCTTAGAATTTGAAATAGCCCAGTTGGAATTCCATCACCTCCACTAGATTTGTTCATCATGATGCTTCCTAAGGCCCACTTGACTTCGCATTCCAGGATGTCTGGCCTTAGGTAAGTGAGCACATAACTCATCTTCTTCTGTGAGAACTCCATAGTATATCCTTCACTAAGTCTGCTTCTACTTAAAAGAAACCCAAATTCCATGAAGTAAGTAGTTGATTGTTGCTATGTTAGGGACACTAAGGAACAGAGAGGTGAAGTGACTTGCCCAAAGTCACACAGCTAATAAGAAGCACTAGAGCTGGAATTTTAACTTGGGTCGAAGTTCAGTAGTCATGTATAGATGTGAGAGTTGGACCATAAAGAAGACTGAGTACTAAAGAATTGGTGCTTTCGAACTGTGGTGTTGGAGAAGACTCTTGAGGGTAATTTGGTTTGGAAGGAGATCAAACCAGTCCATCCTAAAGGAAATCAGTCTTGAATATTCATTGGAAGGACTGATGCTGAAGCTGAAACTCCAATACTTTGGTCACCTGATGCAAAGAACTGACTCATTGGAAAAGACCCTGATGCTGGGAAAAACTGAAGGCAGGAGGGGAAGGGGACGACAGAAGATGAGATGGTTGGATGGCATCATCGACTCAATGGATGTGAGTTTGAGCAAGCTCTGGGTGTTGGTGATAGACAGGGAAGCCTGGTTGGTGTGTGGCAGTCCATGGGGTCACAAAAAGTCAGACATGACTGAGCAACTGAATTGAACTGAACTGACAAAGGAGACTCAGAGAATTGTGTGACTTGCACAAGATCTTAACATAAGCTGAGTCCAGAATCTGAGTCTTACAATTAATCAGTCATTCAATTGATATTTATTATGCACCACTATACTCAGACCAGGAAATAGTGAGGCAGATAGGTGCCTACATCCATTCAAACGCACAGGCTATTGAAATAAATAGCGAGACCCATCACGGTGTTTTTAGCTTTCAGTACTTTTTGACTGAAAAGATTTTGGAATACACGATATTCTTTACATGTTTTTAGGTTGGTTTTGTCAGATTTCCATTTGAAGGCAATTGAAAGAGCAAGCACTTTTACTGAGCACCACACTAAACATGAGGTGTCTCAGGTCTAACATGTTGCTTTCCCTTCCCATTGGTGGCCCAAGTCCAGGTAGCTGCTGGGAGAACATGGGTGGAAGGGGATGGTGGTGGGGACTTAATGGGACCCATGCTTAAGAAAGAAAAGAAGGAAATGCCTGGATCCAGGAAGAGTCTCACCCTGCGGGAGGCAGAGTTCCTGCACTCAGTTCCCATCACTTCTGACACACCAAAGGGAAACTAGCCCCTCACATGCCGGCTTCCTGAGGAAGATCTGAGCCGACGCAATGGAAAAGACCATGATGCTGGGAAAGATTGAAGGCAAGAGGAGAAAGGGGATGACAGAGGATGAGATGGCTGGATGGCATCGCTGACTCAATGGATATGAGTTTGGGCAGTCTCTGGGAGATGGTGTCAGTGCTAGAGTTCATGGGGTCGCAAAGAGTTGGATACAACTTAGTGACTAGACAAGAGCAAAGTTCACGACCTTAATACACTATGATCTTCACTGTTCTTGTGATGAATCTGGGTCGAGTTTGGCTTCCACAAAGAAAACAAAAGCCTCTCACCTCTCCAGGCTTCAGCCCTAAACCAGGTGGCCTCCTACCGTCCTACCAGGGGGTCAGGAGTGCAGGAGTGTGTGTCCACGGCACATTCCGATGATCATCCTCAAACACGAAGCTTCCCGTATTATTCACAAAAGGGTTGTACTATGCATACTGTTTTGTTCTAGAGTCCTTCTCTGATTATGACACTTTGGCACACTGTCCTACCAGTGGGCAGAGGTACCTCATTTTTGCTTACATTGGCCTCATATTTACCATGTACATTATCCATAATTTAACCAGTGCACTACTCCCAGACATTAGGTTTTCAGGTTTTCTGTCATCAAGAGTAGCAATGTAATGAATATGTTTATATAGCCAAGTGTGTTTTTGTGAGTGTATTCCCAGGGCAGGTTCCTAGCTGTGGGATTGCTGGATCAAAGGGCATATACATTTTTAATTGTGATAGTTCTTGCTTCATTGTTCTCCAGACAGGTTGTTCCAACTCATATTGTCCCCAGAAGCAGATTGAGAGTACCTGTTTCTTTTCTCTCTTGATAGTACTGTGTATCGGAAAACCAAAAAATTGACCATGTGATACGTGAAAAATATCTTATTGTTGTTTCAGTTATGAGAACACTTATGCATCTCTTTATTGTTTTTTGGCTAGTTTTAACTATCTACTTAAATCCTTTGCCCACCTTTTTTTTCTAATTAAGTTCTTTATCTTTTTCTTCCTGGTTTGTGGGTACCTCCATTTTTTAAAGTCTTGGAGAGCTCTAGATCTTTGCTTTATAGCAGGTCTTATACTCTGGCCTGGTAAGACTTTTATTGAATTAACTTTCCTCCTTCCTTTTCTTCGCTTTTCTCCTCTTTAATCTTTATTTCCAAGTACAGTGCTGTGCACCCTGTGGACACAATAAACATGTGCTGATTGACTGTTTTATTTATCTGATTTTTATGGCTTCTTCCCTCTGAAGAGCTCCACAGACTTTATAGTCATTACCTCAATAACGCTCAAAGCACTCTAGTGTGGCAGCTGTAATTACTGTCAGGGTTTTTGAGACAGTGAGACAAAGGAACCGAGATTCTCCAGAATAATTTTTAGAGAGCCTCAGGAGGGGATCTGGGGAGAGATCAGCCCCTTCCCAAGCTCTGGACCAGGAGAGTGTATCAAAGAGTTCTACAGAATGACTGTAGGTTGATGGGTGGGTGATCCCTGGGTCTACAAAGATTTCTCCAAGCCCCACTCTTTAGTCGGAGAGAGAAGTAAAAATATTAGTTATGTATGCCTGGTCCAAATCCTAGTTCCTCTTCTCAACAGTTGCGTGATGATGGGAAGTAACAGTCACTAACGTTTTCTGGGCTCTTATTATATGTCAGACCACATACTGAACGTTCTTTCATGCACTGCTTCACTTGACTGCCAGAAGGTTAAATGACTTGACTGGCCTGCAGTGGCATGGAGCTAACTGTTGGTGTCTGTGGGCTGGGTGGTGGCCCTGGAAAGATATGTCCTTTCCCCTAGAACCTGTGAATGTGACCTTATTTGGAAAAAGAGTCTGCAGAAGTAATTAGGTTAAGGGTTGTGAGACAAAATCAACCTGGAATATCTGAATGAGCTCTAAGTCCAATCACAAGTGTCTTTATAAAGAGATACACGGAGGGGAGACAGACACAGAAGAGCAGAAGGCCACACAAAGACAGAGGAGGAGATGGGAGCGAAGCAGCCACATGTACGGGAAGACCTGGAGCCTCTAGAAGCTGGAAGAGAAAAGCAAGGATCCTCTCCTAGAGCCTTCAGGGGAAGCAGGGAAGGGCCCTGCTGACACCTGGATTTTGGACTTCCGGCCTCCAGAACAGTGAGAGGACAAGTTTCTATTGTTTTAAGCGCTCCAGTTTGTAGCAGCTTGTTGTGGCATCCCCAGGAAACTCACGCCACTTTGACACGGGAACCACGTTTGGGGAGCTTCCAAGTCTACACCCTCAGCTCTGATGCTGGCCCGTCAGCAGGTGGCTGCCCCTCTCTGTTTCCTCACCTACGATCGAGTATAGCAATTGTGCCTACACCAGAGCACTGCTGTGAAGATGAGATGGGACAGTGTATGGCTGGTGCAGAACAGTGTTCACTAGATATTGACTCCTGTTGCTCCTAGTATTGTGGTTGTTTTCACTGAGTTTCACTGAGGTACAGCTACTTCTGTGCAGACCTCACTTAGGTACAGGGTCAGTGCCCGCAGCCAATGCAGGTCCCACAGGGAGGGTACTTTGGGAATTTTAGGCTATATAAGTCATCATTCTTGGTACTTGGTAATTGAGTAAGTACCTTTGAGACACAAGTCATTGTCCCAGTGTTTTTGTTTGGTGATTACTTATGATTAGATATTTTCATTTCTTTCTGTTTTTTCCTTTGTTTTATTTTTAATACTAATAATACTTACATTTATTGTTAACTTATCATTTTCTGCTTATTGTTAACTTAGAGCAAACCATACCTTTAAGTCTCCAAGAACCCCCGCAGGTTTGGTGACTCACATGGAGGACTTGTAGGACTCAGGGTATAGTTAGATTCATGGCTGAGACGTGCAGTAAAAGGATACAAAGCAAAATCAGCAAAGGAAAGATGCTCATGGGGCAAAATCTGGAGGAAAACAGGTGCAGGCTTCCAAGATTCCTCTCCTAGTGGAGTCACATAGGATGTACTTAAAACCCCCAATGATGAGTTATAACAAAATTGTGAAGTGTGATCTACTGTTGACTATTGTTAGAAACCCTGTGTCCAGGGTTTTACTAGGGGTTGCTCACACAGGCACCTTCTGCCTAGCGGGTACCAAAATTCCAAACTACCAGAAGAAAAGCAGTTGTTCAACATAAACCATATTGTTTGTACAAAATTGAGGTATAGTAGGCACCTTTATTAGTTTTGGAATAGTGGGAATGCTCTTAAAACCCAAGTTCCCAGATACTAGCCAAGGGCCAAACCTATAAGCCAACCTTTCTAAGAATGGCAGTCTAAAGCGTGCTAAGTTGGAACTTAAGGTTGGAGTCTGCCTTCCAATGAAGGGGACACAGGTCTGATCCCTGGTCAGGGAACTCAGATCCTGCAACTAAGCCTGTATGCTGCAGCTACCGAGCCTACACACTCTATTCTAGAGCCCGTGCTCTGCAACTAGAGAAAGCCCACACACTGCCTCAAAGAGAGCCCATGCGATGCAATGAAGACCCAGCACAGCCAAAATAAAAAAAGAAAAAGAGATAAGGCCTGCTATGTTGACTCTTCTTTTCAGAGCAAGCAATAAAATGTATTCATTTCTAGGCATTATTTAATTACTGCAAGAACCTTACAGCATGGATAGTATTATTCTTCATAATTTAGGGATGAAGAAAGTGAGATTTAGGGGTTTTAAGAAACCTACCCCAAATCATCTCTGGTAGATCAGAGCACAGAAATGGTTGTAATAAGTATGCAACAAGGGAGGAGAGAAGGAATTGTTTAAAATGGCTCTAACAGGGAGCACGTATGAATTACGCTGTAGCAATCCTCATATCTCAGTGACTTATAACAACTCATTTTATCTTCCAGTCAAGCTCCATGTCTATTGCAGGTCGGCTGGGGTGCTGCCCTGTGCCATCCTTGCTCTGGGACTCAGCTAATGGAGTCACTGCTGCTCGTCACTGGGGCAGGAGGAAAGCACAAGCGCACATTGCACTTTGCCTCTTAAAGGTAGTGTGATGTGCGTCATTTCCATTGGCCAGTGCAAGTTGCATGACCTCACCCAGCTTCCGGGGAATGGGAAAGTGTTATCCTACTGGGCCTATTCATTGAACAGCCACCAGTGACTACACAGCCGCCAAACAGCATGAACTTCTGGTTACTTAGCCTTCCTTTGAACCCTCTGGTGAGCCACCATGCCCTCTTCTGAATCTGGTCCCATGGCCTAGAGGGCGTGCCTGGAGCCTAGGGGCAATGTCATGTGTCTGCTTTCTTTGCCCGTAGACTACAGACTCCCAGGCTAGAATTTACAACGATTAGTATCTTTGGGGCCGCTCCTTCACTAAGCCTCTGGTTTGCCCCTTTTCCTTTGCCAGCAAGCCAAAGTCACATGAAAACTGAAGCTGAGGAGAAACCTCTTAGCTTGATCAAGCTCTTTGAATCCCTGGCAAGTGTCGCCTAGACATCTGAAACCCTGGGTTCCTTAAAAAAGAATTCCAGGGGTATATTTATTAGCAAGCATGAATTTTGACAGATTTTCATGTTCCTCTCTCTTGGCAGGGTGTGCAGGGATCTCCTGCCAGTTTCTGACAGCCTCGTCGCTAGGTGTTAAGTGAAAAACATCATCAGCTCCATCTATTGATAGGTTTAAGTGACAGTGTATGTTGCCAATCTCAGCCAAGAATCACTGCTGACAATTTTTCTCTCCATCACCGTGCCTGGGCGGGAACCTCCCTCCACCCAACTTCCTTGGGAGCTTGAAACGCTGTTAACTGTATTAAGGCTGCATATGTCTGCATGGCTGCAAGCAGCAGGTTAGTGGAGGAATTAAGCAGGGCATATGGCTTCCAGCGGGCTGCCTGGATCGTGCCAGTGTCGCCCAGCCCTGTGCCAAGTGGAGCTGTTGAAGCTGCTGTGCCTGGTGCTCCTGAAAGGAGAGGTTTCAGCCAAATTTGTTGATTCGTGCACTCTGAGGCTGCCAGGGTTCTCTGCCTGCTTGGCAAGGCTTGTCTCTCTCATGGACAGACCTCACTCTGCCCTCTTGCGCTGCCCTGGGGACAGTGGTCTCTGCACATCCTCCAGTTCTCAGCCTGTAGGTCTGTTGGGCGCTCCCTTCTCCTTTCAACTCTAGTCCCACCTACTCCCTCCAGTCCTTCTCTATAAGAAAGTCAGAATGATCTTTTCAGAATGCAAAACTGATCGTGGCCAAAATAATTAAACAAACAAATGGCAACCCGCCGCCCCCGACAAAACCTCAAAAACACTCCAGTGAAACAAAAGGCTTCATTAGATTCTCATTGATGTTAGAATAAAAAACCCAAATTCCTAGCACTGCCCAAATGGTCCTGTGTGGCCACTGCCCGCCTTTCCTGCCTCATCCACAAGAGCTCCCTCTTGCTCTCCAGGCTCGAACCACATCAGCTTCTTTAGGTTCCACAGCAGCCGTGTCTGTCTCCTTCATGGGACTTGGCACCTGCCCTTTCTTCACCCCCTGTCTCTCTTTCCCTGTTTAGTAGCCCCCAACCTTGGCTGCACGTTAGAATTGTCTGGGTGCAGGACAAAAGATCCTAAAGGAATTAGTGCTTGGATCTACCACCAAAGATGTTGATTTCATTGGTCTGTAGAGGGCCTGGTAATCAGCATTTTAAGAGCTCCACAAGTAATTCTAATATGCCTCTAAGGGTGAATCCCTGACCTGGTTAATTCCTGTGCAGTCTTCAGACCTCAGCCCTATGATCTGTTCTTCATGGAAGCCTTCTTGATAGTTCTGATTAGGTCAGAATATTCCTATTACATTCTTGAAGAGCCACTCACCCTACCCTTCAAGAGTCTGGATTTTACACTTAATTATGGGATAATTGGGTTAACATCTCTCTTCCTTAGAGTTTAAGCCTCATGTAGGCCATGATTATGTATCATTTGTTTTTCACCATTGTAAATTCGGTGCTAGCACCTAACAGGAGGTCAGTAAATAATGGTAAAATGAATGAATGGATTTTTTTGGTGATCTGCATTTTAAACACATTTCTCCAGTGATTTTTATGTTCTCTGGTTTGAGACCCATCACAGCCTCTTCCAGGGCTCAGATTCTGTGATGGTGATTTCTCATTTTGTTCACATAGGACAACAAAAGATGCAATGGAAAAAAAAAATGGTTCTGGAAATATCTTTTTAATAGCATTTAATTTCTGGGATTCTATATATTCAGCTATGTTGTTTTCATTGTAAATTTCCTCAAATCCTTTGTGGAAAGAGCCAAGCTATATAAATCAATATGAGTAAATAAAATTAAGCTCTACTGTTTCCCTAAGTCATCAGACAATAGAAACCTCAATAACACAGCTGCCTTCATGACTAGTAAAATTCTAACCCAGCTTTGACCAGGAGGCATTTCCAGCCCAGGCAAGATGGCACTGTAGGGCTGGAGTGTTCTTAAGTACCAGGGGGTCAAGCCATGTAAAGTGAATTACTTCTCCACTTTGTACTCTCTTCCTGGAAGATTCAGATGTGAGCTTGTCCTAAAGGACAAAGCCCTTACTCTAAAGTTGGCAGACCTGAGCTTGTGTTCTGTCACCACTGTTTCTACAAGTTGGCTACCTTTTCTGAGCTTGTCTCCACATCATGGAAATGGTTGAAAAAGACCCTTTTGGGATTTGTAAGAACTTGGAGCAGTAAATACAAAAGGCCCTGTCTTGTACTTGGCATGTAGTTGGGACTTGTACAATGGATATTTCTTCCTCTTCCTTTTACTATTATTTAAAAGTTATGATCATCATAATTCTAATTATCTTTATTCCTTCTTCCCACTGGAGTGACTCAAATAATTGAATCCCTGCTACCGATGCTCTTGGAGCCTGATAGCAGCACAATGACAAATTAACACCTGCATTAGCTCCCAGAGTTAATAGTCCATCTCCTTGAAATGTCCCTCAAGGAACTTTCAACAATACATTGCCTATAAGATATATAATCTGTATTTTAAACCATAGATTTGGAAAAATACCTCTAAAGCAGGCTACAAAAAGGCACATTCCTCTCTGGTAGCATGGCCTCCCAGGGTCCACGGTAAGCCCAGATGCACTCCTGTACCCTTGAAGCAGGACATCACTGAAGGCTTCAGGATGGGTGGTCTTATAAAATCTATCCCAAGCTCATTCCCCTGGCTGAGAACACAGGTCAGAACAACTGATGAGGGGCTGTTCTCTCTTAAAATGAGAAACATTTTGGCCCAATCTCTGAAAATCGTTTAATGGCAGTTGTAGTATTAGTCACCATAGCCTGTTCCATAGGGCCCTGGATTTTCAACTCAAATGCCCAGTCCTTTTCTCTTTCATTAAAAGTAAATGTCACAGGGGGCTGGTGTGGTTTCTTGGAGATGGCACTGAGTTACAGAAGGTGGGCACTTCCCAAACGTGATGATTCTCTTTCTTCAATGATGTCCTGAGACTGAAGTTTCCTCACTAAATGACAGAGATCTTAAAATTAACCCTATGAATTTGTCAGCAAGTGTCCAGCAGGGTTTATCACAAGTGAACTATATTTTTTCAATTTTCCCCATGTTTCAGAGCACCTGTCTGTGTTAGGTGGGTGCAGAGATGAACATTCACAGCTCTCACCTTCAGGGCTCACAGATGGGTACAAAATTTCAGCACCATGTGGTAAGTGCTGTGGTGTGTGTACCTATATGGTGATTGGTGGTAGTCAGAACAACTCAGATTAAGCTTCACAGTAGTGTCGTGTGTTGATGGAAAGCTTAGGGTCAGTTGGGTTTGAACCCTAGCTCTGCCACTCATAAGCTGTGTTACCCTGGGCAAGTTGTCTTACCTCTCTGAGCCTGCATTTTCATATCTGGGAAATGAGGATAATGATAATACTTATAAGGGGGTGAGAATGAACGAGGTAATATATGTAAAGTGCTTAAAACAGCACCTGGCATATAGTGAACACTGGATAAAATTAAAAAGCACCTTGAATAGGGCCAAGCTCATAGTAGGTCCTAAAATAGTTATTGAATGGGTGAATGAATAAACACCAACAATACTATAGCAATATAAAGAGATATGTTTAATTTACTGACAACAGAGTATTGGGAAAAATTGTTGGGTAAATGTCAAACCTGTGTTGAACTTGAAAGGGAAATTCATTCATTTGTTTATTTACCGATTTAAAAGCTACACAGCAAACCCCTCCCATGTGCTGTGCACCAAGGATAGAGTCATGATAGACAAGGCCTCGAGCTTTTGAGGTTCTGTCTTAGCTACTGATTGAACAAGAGCTGTGTGCCAAGCCCCGCTAGGTGCTCTCCATATGAAAGCATGGTATATGTGGGCTGGGGGAGGCAGCCCAGGCAGGGTGAAGGCGGGAGTGTATTCATTTCCCAGGGCCACCACAACAAACCACTTAAGTTTTGTGACTTAAAACAATAGAAATGTTTTCTCTTACAGTTCTGGAGGCCGGAAGTCCAAAGTCAGGGGGTCAACCAGGCCATGTTTCCTCCTGAGACTCTAGGCGACATTTCTCCTTCTAGCTAGCTAGATTTTCCTTGGTTTGTTGCAACATCACTCCAATCTCTGCCGCTGTCTTCACATGGCTTTTCCCCTTCGTCTTCTCACTGTGTCTTTGTGTCTTAAATATCCCTCTCCTGTCTTTAACAAGGACACTAGTCATTGGATTTAAGGCCCACCTTAAATCCTGGTCTCATCTATCAGTCCTCAGCTAATCTGCAGAGATCCTATTTCTAAACAAGATCACATCCACAAGTGTTGAGGGGTTAGGACTTGGCCATATCTTCTGCAGGAACACTATTTACGCCACTACAGTGAGTAATGGAGAAGGAAATGGCAACCCAGTTCAGTATTCTTGCCTGGAGAATCCCCATGGACAGAGGAGCCTGGCAGGCTATAGTCCATGGGGTCGCAAGAGTCGGACATGACTTAGCGACTAAACCACCACCACCACAGTGAGTAAATACCCTGAGTCTAGAAAGAATGCCCTGGAGCACGTAGGGTATTGAGTCCAGTCATTTGGGAGGGCAGAGTATCTGTTGGGTTGCCCGGGGCCCCTGGGGAATCTCATCAATTTACAGGCAAGCAGTCACAGAGTGCCCTGCACTCAGAGGGGCTCTCTACTGTGTTAGTGCTCTGCTATAGTTGTCCTGAAGCTCTAGGGAATTTTCTCTCTGAACTCGTGTTCTGCACATGAAGTCTGTGGGACAATGAAACATGCATGTGAACAGAGCAGACACACAATGTGTGTGTGTCCAGTGATCCTTGCCACCCGGTTTGCGTATCACATTTTCACTGCTCTGAGAGTGCAGAATTCCAAGGGGCCCACCATATACATGGGGGTTCAGGGATTCTCAGAGCAAATTCTAGGTAAGTACATTACATGTACTGCTGAGAAAGTGAGGGAGTTGACAGCACTGGGAGGCCTGCTCTCCATGCACACAAGAACTGCCTTTGAACACATAAAGAGTGTTGTGACTTTCTAAGAAACATGTGTGATCAAGGGGCCCTGGCACACTCATATCACTTTCCTGTATTAGGCAGCCACGTAGGGTGAAGATGATGACAGAGAAGGAAAGGGAGGAGTAGTGCACGGTTAGCTGCTCAGTCGTGTCCGACTCTGTGCGACCCCATGGACTGTAGCCCACCAGGCTCCTCCATCCATGGAATTCTCCAGGCAAGAGTACTGGAGTGGGTTGCCATTTCCTTCTCCAGGGGATCTTCCTGACCCAGGGATCGAACCCGGGTCTCCCGCATTGCAGGCAGATTCTTTACCATCTGACCCACCAGGGAAGCCCTGGTAGAGAAGGGAAGGGAAGGACTGGGCAACCCAGAGTTCCTTTTCCTCTCAGTCCTCTGTACTCATCAGTAAGCCAGAGCTAGAGAGTGTTGGTGGAAAGTGCACATGTCAAGAAGTGGGGTAAGGTGAGTTCGTTTGGTGCAGCATTTCCACTGTTATGGTAAGAATTACATTCATAATTCATGTGGGATACGAATTACACAATTTTTGTGATTCCACATGTGAGTAAAATGCTCCTATATTTGCATTTTAAACTGGTACCGCACAACACAAAGATGAAAGTTCACGCTAATATTTTAAAATTTTAATTTTTCTTTACTAAGAACGATGTTAAACAGTATGTAAAAAAGCATTGTGACAAGTTGAGAGAAAGAAAGGCTGTGGAAGAAAGAAAAGCCTTAATTTTCATGCCATTAGCAGCACAGTTTCCTGCTTTGGGAGCAAGGAGCTCCGCATTTCATTTCATTTTGCACTGGGTCCTGCAAATTGTGTGGCTGGGCCCACAGAGGAGACTGTGGGTGGAACCCCGCGCCTCCCTCAATCCGTCGCCTCTGGAGCCCTCGCCCCGCTAGGTGCTGGCCCTGTTCTCGTCTCCAGCTTCACTTTCACGGCGAGCAGCCCTTGCTTCGTGTTTTTCCCCGACTCAGGTCACAGTTTTTCTGATGTTTTTTTTTAAAGAACATTCTTGCTCTTCTCTCACATCTTTCCCCTCTCCTCCCCCTGCCGTTTTTCCAACACTCCAGGGGGGTTCAGGGGAGCAAAGAGGCCCGTTTGGAACTGTCTGCGCTGGCCGGCCCGGGACACCAGAGGCGGGGCGCTGCTGTGCCCTGCAGGACGGGTCTACTGCTAGGTTCGCGCGGAAGTGGCCAAAACAGCTCTCAGTCTCAGGTACCTCTCTGTTTGTGAGGCAGTGCCGGGTGCCACCTGGCTGGCAGACTCAGCCTTGCCTTCTGAGAAGAGGACCGTTTCCTCAGCCAAGCCCGCTGGCGAGAATGCCATGCTCGGCCCACCCCAGTGCTGGATGAGAACCTATTTCTGTAACTATCATTCCTGACTCTGCCGGAGAGGCTCTTCCCTCCCCAGCTCTTCACAGGCAGAAATCCTAGCCTGATTAAGAAATTGTGAAGAGTAGGTTGCTCTTTTTTGACTGCCCGTGACAGGAAGGCAGCCCAGTATAGAAAGCGCCTGTGGAAAAGAGCTTTCTTAGACCAGGGCTTGTTTCTCTTCTGTTCTGCTTGATGTGGGAAGGCATCACACACCTGACTGCCTCCCCGTCCTTCACCCGATAGAGACGTGTGAAGACTGGAAACGCTGCTTAGGACTTGGTGAAACTGGCATTTTCTGGGCTTTTGTTCACCTTCCCATTGATGGCTGGTTTGGGTCCTCTCCAAATGCTGGGCTGGCTGGGGACCAAGCACTCAACACTGTTGCATTGGCAAGCGTGGCTTTTGCTAACTAAATAGCACGAGGAGGGAAGGCTAATATTTGTGGAACATAATTTCAGTCCAACTGCAGGGCCTTCGTAAGTGCGGCATGAATGTTGAATCGATGAACGCCTGACGATCTTACCCTACCGCAGATTCTGCGCCAGGCCCCGTATGGTTTGCTCATTTAATTCTCATCAAGCAGACATCTGATATGGGGATTATGACCCCCTGTTTTATAGTATGAAACCAAGGCTTACTGAGAAAAGGCAATTAATTCAAAATCATATAATAACAGAAAGCAGAGTTAAAATCTCCCTCCTGGTCTTTTTCCTCCTAAAGCGTGATTTCTTTCTGTGCTACACTGTCAAATCTCAAATGACAAACCATCTTTCCTTTCCTGTTTCCCCCTCCCCTCTCCCTCTGTTCTTTCTTCCTGGCTTCCTGCCTGCCCTCACCCCTCTTTCTTTCGTACCTCCATCTCCCTTCAACACACTTTTCCAAAAAAGAAGTTCAAGTAACCGATTGATTTCTCATTTTAGAATTTAAAGACCTGCAGGAACTAAGTCTTGGTAAGACTGATCCTTGGCTTCAAAGTCTCTGTAACGTATTCAGACTGATTTCCTCAGTGTTTCCTTAACAGAATATGTACATTCCTGCTCCTGTCTCCTTCTCCCATCATCCCCTTTCCGAACCCTCACCGCGCTCAGCCATTCTAGCCGACGGTGATCTACCATTCCTGTCACAAACGGCAGCAAAAATTTATAGAACATGTACTTGGTGCCAGTTACTGCTATAAGCATGTCACCCACATTTACTTAAAGTAGCCTCAGTCCAGTGAAGTGGGTGCAGAATTGTTGGGCATGTAGTGCTGAAAGAGGAAACGGAAGTCTGGGGAGTTGGAGATGCAGGAGTTCCTTGCCCAAAGCACAAAGGCAGTGATGCAGTTGTGTTACTTCCTATTGTCATTCATTGCAGTCATTCATTGCTGCATTTTTTGAGACAGTGCTTTGGGATAACCAACCGTTTCATATAAATATCTTCTGAAGAAGATGATCTCTGGTTTGAAGAATTACATCTTGCAATTCTTTATGTGTTTCCCAGAGTTAAAAGTTTACTTGCTGAACAGTGAGGGGTACATCCAGAAATACACATGCCTTATCAAGCTACCAGAAACTACCTTTTGGACACTTAGATAACAAATGAGAAGTTTTTGGAACATAGCAATGTAGAGTTAGAAGAGAGGTTTTGAAAAAAGTAGTCCAGGTATGTTAGTTAAGGTAAAGCAAGCTTCCGTAACACAGGGCTTTGAATTATAGAGCGCCAAAGATGCACTTGTGTGTGCTCAGTTGCTCAGTCGTGTCCGACTCTGCGACCCATGGACTGTAGCCCACCAAGCTCCTCTGTCCATGGGATTCTCCAGGCCAGAATACTAGAGTTGGTTGCCATGCCTTCCTCCAGGGGATCTTCCCAACCCAGGGATCGAAACCAGGTCTCCTGCATTACAGGTGGATTCTTTACTGTCTGAGCCATTAGAGAAGCCCAAAAGGTGCAGTTAGTTAGTATTATTTCTTGCTATTATCGATGAGCCTTCCTGGCTGGCTTCTGGCTTTCCTGCAAGAGGTGACTTGGGCTCCATGCTTCTTTTATCTTGCAACTCCATTACCTTCCATGTGAGGACTTTAAGGTCATGGCATTTGTCTGCATCAATCCACAGGAGGGGAGAAAGGAGCTTGGAAGCTCCCACTTGGGCAGTGTGGGCAGGCCAGCCATGGATGTCATGCCCATCATTCCCATACCCCTTCCATCAGCTGGGACTCTGTCACATGGCACCCTCTCTCAAAGAAGGGGGAAATGTAGATGTGTGCCCATCAAGCAGAGAGAGTGGGTTAGGTGCTCTTTGAGCACCTATTTCTGTGACAGGGATGGTTAATACATGTGTTCGGCCAACTCTGAAGGGTTGGGAATGGCTGTCTGGAGTGAGTTGTGGAGGGGGATTTTGAGACTTAGTCCACACTTTGAAGGAAAGAATATGAAGGACCACTCTTTTTGTGCTCTAGGGATTGAGGGTGGGGACCATGGCAATACATATGTCACTACTTGCTGTCCCTGATTCTAGTTGGAGTTCTTCATTTTACCTTTGTTAATTTATTCATCATACCTGTATGGGACAACTGCCAGGGGATGGAGACACAGAAATGGATAAGTCACAGGCTCTACCTGCAGTGGGTCAGTTGGTTCAGGAGAGGGAGTTTATGATGGAGTGTGGTCCCTTCAGCCAAGGGTCAAGACAGAGAACTGTGGAAATGCACGGAAATGAGCCATAGCGGAGCAGACAGGTCGGGAGTCAGTGACTGGCTGCAGGTCACACTGTGACTATGCAGCAGGTGCAGGGCAGGAATGCGGAGAGCCCTCGTTTAGAACGTGGGAGCTGCCGGCCAGAACTGGTGGGGGCGACGCTCACAAAGCTCCCTGCAGTGTCTGTCATAGTCGGTGCTGAACACACATGTGCTGCTCTTCCTGTGCTTGTTCTCAAGATTCCTTCCATCTACATCCAGCAAATGTGAACTCTTCATGAAGAGTGTGCTAGGTGCTTTATTTACTTACTCAACAAACATTTATCGAGTAGAGCTTACTGTGTGCCAGGCACTATTCTGAGAACTGGGAGGAAGTCAGTGAACAAAACAGGCACAAATCCCACCTTTGCTGAACTTATGCTCTGGCACGGGGGTCCAGATCGTAATCATACGTGAGTCAGAGAATCCAGGAGCAAGTGATGAGTACAATGAAAAATGGCTCCTAGTAAGACGGACTTCCATGTTTAGGAAGGGGGAATGATGGCAGTTAAAGTTTAAAAAGGGGTAGTCATCAGGCTTCACTTCAAAGTGACTCTTGAGCCAAGCCCCGTAGATGTGTAAGATGCGGTTATGTCCTCAGAAACTCCCAAGTTGGGTAGGACTTATCCCCATTTTGCAGATGATAGTGAAGTGAAGCTGATGGAGGTAAAGCAGCCTGGTCAAACTCCCCTGAGGACTAGGATTCAAATCAGGCATCTTGACCCGAAGACCCGTGAGGTAGAGAAGGAAGCAAGTGGGAGGGGATGTGAGTGCATGCTTGGAAGCCTGGTCTGGAGGGCCGGGCTGGATCAGGCAGCCAATTCTGATGGTGTCTTTCTCTTGTGCTGTCCTTAATCACAGTCTCTTCCTGCTTGGTTTCTTTACTTTTGCATGCCACCTCTCTAGATGTAATGAATAATATTTGGAGCTGCAAACCAGAGAGCATTTAGTGGTCATGAAGGCTTGATAAAATGTGTACATGGTTTTAAACATTCCATTGTAATGCATGGTAAGGCTCAGTTAAAAATGAGAGCACGCAGAAGCCTGCTGGATTTGATTGATGACTCGCCATCAATATTGATGGCCATAAGCACATTGGGAAGTTGGGATGTTGTATTTCTGCTGTGTCCTGCTAGCATTCAAGTCTGTAGGGATGATATATTGTGTAAAAGCCCGGGTATCACACTGCTGTAACACCGACATTAAGTAATGATAATGGGGCTCAGACTTAGTTTGAAATAAAATCAGTTTTGAGTGAAACATGGGCTCGTAGAGCCTGAGCTGGGGGGCTGTTGCCCACATTGTTTGCTCCGGGGCCATCCATGACCGTGATGCTGCACTAGCTGCCCCTGCATTGGAGGCTGCTTGGAGGCAGGAGAACTGGGGAAGTCACAGCCCTCACCAGCAGCCTTAGTTTTAAGCCTGGCCAATACTGTAAGGCAGACGAGGTATTCATACTACAGGGGTTCCAGTTTAGAACTTAGAACTGGGAGAAACTCAGTGTTGGTTTTGGTTCCTACCTTGTTGCTTGGGAAGGCAGCATTATACAGTAGAAAGAGCTTGAACTTCAGGGTCAGATCCTGAATCAAATCGCAGAACTGCTGTTGACCACCTGGTAACCTGGGGGAAGTCATTTGATCTTTCTGTGCCTTAGCTTCCTCACCTGCAAGAGGAAGATAACCAACCTACCTTATAAGGTTGTAACACACATTAAGTGAGAAGTGTCCTTGGCACATGATTGACTGAGGAAAGGTGGTCCCTTTCTCTTCTGTTTACTTTGCCCCCAGTTAGGGATCTGAGGGATTTGTCCTTGACCTTCTGGCCTGCACTCCTGGCTTTGTCCTTAACTGGGTTTTTCCTAGGAAGGTAGCCTGCCTTGCTTGGTCCAGAACGCAAACTCAGACCATGTGCGGGCCCCTTGCTTGCTGACATCAGCAACGTGTGGTTCTGCTTTCTCTACCTGTGGGGTTGATGGTCTCCCTTCTGGCATCTCTTCTGCCCATCTGCTCAGACACCCTCCTATGTATCGATGGGAATTTTTCAGCTACCAGAAACAAAAGCCCTAACTCAGCTTGTTTAAATGGAAGAGAGGATTTCTTATCTCCTATAATTAGAAGTCCTAAAGTGGGTGGAAAACCCCAGGTTTTCTGACAATCTTTTCACAATGGCTTATCTTTCAGTCTTTTTTTTTCCGTGGTAGCAATGTGATCTGAGAACCACATTCAAATACGAGTGTCCAGCAGAAGACAGGGCTTTCTTTCCTTCCTTCTTCCTTGCTTTCTTCTTTCTTTTCCCTCACTGCCCTCCCTCTCTCCTTCCTTCTTAGGGAAAAGAAAACCTTTCCTGATACTCCCCTGGACCTCCCATCAAGTCTCACTGGCTGGCAGTATGTCTCAGTCTAGCCAATCACTGGCAGATGAAATGGAGCAGTGTAATTGGTTTAGACCATGCATAATCTGCTTCCTGGGAGGAGAACCGGGGTCCACCTCCTTTGAGGCACATGGCTATGTAAGGAGGGAATAGCTACCTGAGCAAAACTGGAACTTTTTCAGGAATTGTGAATGGTTGTTGAGTAGGCAGCCGACAGTGTCTGCCTCATGCAACTCTTGGCATATGCTTGGACTTCCTGCTATGCATTGGAAGTTCTGTCTAATCTCAAATTCATAGACAGAGAGCATAGTGCTCACTGAGCATGCTAACTTGAGTTGACTGGTAGTGAGTACTTGGAATAAGATAGTGAGGATTCTGGCCATATCTGGACTCAGCAGGAATGACAGCCATGATTGATTAACAATGTCTGCCAGAGATGTGTGTGTCTGTCAGAGTGGGGCCCTAATAAGAAAATTTTTTTTCTTAAAAAAAAATTTTTTTAATGCTCTAAGCTTTATCTTCCTAAACAGTTTCACTCCCCAAGGACCGCTTGTTATCCTAGTTTTTAGAAACCATGTTTACATATTTCACAGGCAGATGTGTTGCAGAAATTTAATTGGTCATTTATGAATAGGCTCCTTGTCTCTGACTTGTCAGCCTCCCTCATAGCCTCTGAGAAAGGACCACAAGTCTCTGGCTTCCTCTTGGTTGAGTTCAGGCATTATTCACTTTCCCCCAAATCCGGGGAAGCTGCCTTCTACCGTTCATGGTTCATGCCATCAATAAGAGGCTGGTGGTCCAGAGGCGGAGGATGTGACTGGAACAGCTCAGAGTTTTCATTCAACTTCAGAAGAGGCATCTAGAGCCCATCTTTCCTGCCCAGAATCTTCTTTCCCAGTAAAAACAAAAATATACATGCACTTGTAATTCTGCAATTTTGGGTCTGCCAAGGGAGCAGTGTTTTAATTTTAAAATCTTAGCAAATTATCAAGAGGGTGGCTTTCTTCTGGGTATCAGCATCATCTCTGTAACAGCCTTTTTTTCCCCTCCTCCCTGCTTATCTTTGGAGACTAGCCGAGCCCAGCTGCTTTGTAGATGCGATCTCTCCAGGCATACTAATAATGGGGATTTTTTTTTTCCCCAGAGCAAGTTTTCATTATTTTGGGTTTTTGTCTGTTTGTCACATGTCCAACTAATTTCTCTTTGTTTTTGAAACAAAGGGTGGTTCTAAGAAAATGAAATTGCAGCAATACATTTTATGCTGTTTCCGAATTCTTCCTCCCTCCTCCCTTTCTGTCCTTACAGTAAATGCAAAGTAGGTTTTTTTCAGGTTATGTTTGACAAATCTCTGGACACAGTCAGATAATTTTGCATTTCTAGACTCAGCGAACCACATGACAAAAGTTAATTAAACTGGCTAGGATAGGAGTATCTGCTGGTAGATCAGGAAAACTGTCACATTTCTCAGAATAATCATGACTAACTGAGACACCTCAATGCTCTCGGTGTTGTTTAATAAACATACCATTTGGTACTTAGAGGTACCCATAAGCCACCATTTTCTTAAATTGTCATAAAAGGAATTAAATTATTCTATATACTCAGAAACTCATTACTATTTCTTTCTCCCCTCAAACCTCAGTCTGAAAAATCCCCTGTGTCCCTTAGTCCATATATTTATGGTGGTACCGTCTCACTATCTAAAGAGAATGGTTATGCTGCACTCACCATTGTGCTTTGGAATGGGCCCAGGCATTGTCATTTTACAGGTCTCCAGATGGTTCTACCATGCAACCAGATGGAGAACCCCCTAATACAAGAGTCTCTGCTATATAGCAATCAGGATAGCTATGTTCTGCTACAGCAAGAGTCGCTTAGGTCTCACTGACCCACAACAAACTTCTAGACACTGTCACTGGTCCATAGTTGGTTGGCTGGATGCTCTGCTCCACCTTTCCTGCCTCTAACACCCACGTTGTTGGGTGTTACTTACTGTCTGGACCATCATCTGTGGCTACGGCATGGAAAACAAACATAACAGATCAAATCTAGGCTCTCAAAGCTTTCTTCTGGATGTGGAACAATTCACTTCCATCCATATGATTAGCCCAAGCCAATGCCATTAGCTGCACTTAGTAGGAATATGGAGACCCTCAGCTGACACACACCATGGCTCAGGCCAAGGTCTGAAGGTTTCCATCCTGGAACACCAGGTCAAGGCCAGATGGCGAGGCATTATTAGGCTGCCCTCCAGCCCAACATGTGATCTAGGGGGTGATTTGTGACACAAAGCTCAGGACGACTTCCCTGTAGCTCAAACAGTAAAGAATCTGCCTGTGATGCAGGAGACCAGGGTTCGACCCCTGCTTTGGGAAGTCCCTATGGAGAAGGGAATGGTAATCCACTCCAGTACTCTTGCCTGGAGAATTCCATGGACAGAGAAGCCTGGCGGGCTGTAGTCCGTGGGATCGCAAAGAGTCGGACACAACTGAGTGACTAACACACACACACACACACACACAAACTAACACACATACTCAGGCAGCGACCCTTTAGGACAGCCCAGTTATGACGGTGACACTTCATCACTAGGTAAGGAGACATTTACCTGAGTCAAGGCATCAGGGAACTAAGTCCTTATGAGAGCCTGGAATGGAGCTGAATGATGCCTTCGTTCACAAAGTACACAGCAATGGCCGTGGAAAAAGTCGGAAGATGAAAGAGGTGCAGAAAGGGTGTGTGCTGGTAAAATGTTTGACTGTAGAAGTCTAGAGATGCCTTTAATACTCCTTGATTCCCCTAATTCCAAGAGCTGAATGGGTTAAAAATGGCCAGATTTTACATTCTCTCCTGAGTGGGCACATGTAACAATCTGAATCTTGTAAGAATAAGAGATTAATTAGCTTTTTTGGACCCGGAACCCAGAAGAGAATGCAGCTTAGTTGCACAGGAACTCAGTGGCAGCACTGGAAGAGGGTGTGGGCGGCCCACCGCAAAGCTACTGGCAGGAGAAAGAGACAGAAGGGTGAAGAGATACTTTCCCATCTTTTCTGAGGACAGCGGGAAAGGCTACTTCAGATAGTTTTGTTATTTTTCTACAGATACTTAAGGGAAAATGGGCTCAACCTGTAGCAGAAGGAATGCTGGTTGACAGAATCATGTCCTAGTTAAGCGTATGGCCCTGGAGCCAGGTACCTGAGCTTCAGTCCTGGCTTTGCCGTGGCTAGTACATTAACCCTGGGCAAATCACTTAACTTCCTTGTGCCAGTCTGTAAAATTGGGATAATGATAGCACCTACTTCATTTTTCGTGAAAGTTAAATGAACTCACACATGTAACATAGTTAGGAAAGTATCTGGCACATAGCTAGCATTTATTACATGTTCTGTATTTAAATACTGCTATTAATATTATTATTGTTATTATTCTAATAACTTCTCTAAAGTTAGCATGATTAAAGAGTATAGTGAAGGAATGGGGGGAATTCCACTATTTTTATCTATAGACTTTAAGAATTAGCCCAGCACTTATCTTGGTTAAATATACTATTCATTCATTATATTTGGATGGAGGTTTTTAGCCTATTTGAACTTTAGAAGTCCCCCACCCTCCACCACCACACCATCAATCACTTAAGAAAGAAAAAAGTACTAAACCCAAAGGCAGCAATGAAATTGCCTAGTGGGAAATTTGGGAAAAGATTTGGGAAAATTAGGGAAAAGATTTGGGAAAATTAGGGAAAAAGAAAAAAATCTCAGACACGCTTTTCTAGCATTCCACATCAAACCCTAGCTGACTTCCTTGACGGGTATGCCCACGATAGATAGAGGTACAGAAAGAAAAGAAAAAAAAGAAAGAAAGTCTCTCAGTCATGTCTGACTCTTTGTGACCCCATGGGTATAGTCCATGGAATTCTCTAGGCCAGAATACTGGCGTGGGTAGCCTTTCCCTTCTGCAGGGGATCTTCCCAGCCCAGGGATTGAACCCAGGTCTCCCGCGCTGCAGACGGATTCTTTACCAGCTGAGCCACCAGGGAAGCACAGAGGTACAGAGGTTAAGTCAAAAAGATTTGAGATCTGAAACTGAACCTTGGAACAAGCTCTCTGTGCATCTGCATTTTGACAGCCCCGCTGTCCCCGGGGAAGATGTGTGTCCAGGAAGCATCAACAGTTCCACTGTGTTTATTTTCAGAACCTGGGGCTGGACGGTGTTTGTAAATAAGAGAGGAAGGGCTCAGGGTCACATGGTGGAGGAGATGTGCATGATGAGGTGGTTAGCCTGGAGAGGTGGCTGTCCTTTCTCGGACCTACTGTGTTCAGTTCAGGAATACTCTAGTAACTGTCCTCCCTGTGAGTGTGCAGCTCCTCGCATGTATCCAGCACACCCGCTGTGATAAGGGGTCCCAGTCTTGGCAAGTCTGAGCCAACTGCTTGATAGGGGAGATGTCGTAATTTTGGCCCAGACAAGCAGAGAAGCCTCAGCATATGAGAAACAATAATTGTATATAAAGTAAACCCATTCTAATACTTGAACAGGACTCTGAAAATCTTCATGTTATGAAAACTTTTTACAAAAAGCAAGTCTAAGCTTGCTGATGGAAAATGCCAATTTGTGGAGGCACCTTGTCCCAGATGAGGCCCGTCCATCCTTGTTAGCTCTGATTGGGGCAGTGCCGAAAACTGTGGTGAGCATGCACAGATGATGCACAGTCCAAGCCCTGTGGCTTGTGGACAATGGACATCATGATGGTGCACAACTGCCAAGCACTTGCTCCCTATCAGGCGTGTATTTTAGATACATTAATTCATTGGACGCTCACCTTAGGTAACTACTGTTAGTGTTCCCATTTTCCCAGATAAGACAAGGAGGCACAGAAAGTTCTAGGCCACTTGCCCATGTTCTTAAACCAGAAAGTGGTGGAGGATGCATTCAGCACGTCTGAATTGAACATACAGACTCTTCACCATGATGTGACCTAAGTGATGCTGTGAATGAATACGGACAGATGCTGAAATGAGTAATAAGGGTCACGTGGGCAGTTGCAGTCAAGGCCTTGGTCATGAGGAGCCGAAATCCCAACTAGGACAGGGGAGGGAGATGGATTATAAGGAGAGAAGTGAATCTCACGCAGGTCTAAGACAGGAAGTACAGTTGGGCCATGGGGCGGCTGGAATGGTCTTTCTCTTTTAGTCCATCTCAGACCATAGATTGCAGCTCATGGAGCTAATTTCTACTTCTGTCACTGTGTCTGCTCTGTGCACGCCAGGTCTCCCAACTTCTTCATGTCTGTCTGTGGCTTTCAGTGGAATTCACTGCAGCCTAGATTCTACTCCTTTAATCCCCAGAGTCTCTCCAATCTGAAAGCTGGCTGTTTCTTAAGAGGGAGACCCTCCTTGGTTCAACCCAGACAGTAGACTGGCTTCCCTGGTCAGATGGCCATCGTGGCAGTTAGAGGTAGTGAGGGGGAAGTCTGAGGTCAGAAGATCCTGAACTTTGTCTTCTTTTACTTTCAAAGACCCTTAAACCAGTCTGATGACGCCTGTACAACCTTTCTCAGAATAATGTTTTTAAATGCATAAAATAGATGTTGGATTACAAAAGATGCCGATTCTATTAAATTACAATTATCAGAATATTGGGGGCTTCCCTGGTGGCCCAATGGCTAAGACGCCATGCTCTCAAAGCAGGGGGCCCAAGTTTGATCCCTGGTCAGGGAACTAGATCCCACATGCTTCAACTAAGAGTTCACACGCTGCAACTAAAGATCCTGCATGCCGCAACAAAGACTGAAGATCCCACGTGCTGTAACTAAGACAAATATTAGATAAAAAGAATGCTCAATAAAATGAAATTTGCCATTTTTTTTTAAACACATCAATGTGATAATATCAAGTCTCAGAACAACTGTAATTTTGAACTGGTGAAAGGTAAAAGGTATTTTGAAGTTCCTGCAAAACATGTGTGATATAAAAATATCTGTAACTTGTATTGGTAACAACATCACAGACACTGTTAATATAACTATGTTCTGCTGCTTACATTCGTCATTGAAGGAAATGCTAAATTTCACTTAAAAGATCCTGAAAACAAAGATGGGGAACTTTTTTCCTTTTTAGGTGCATGGACCACTGAATTCTATTCACAGATTCCCTTCCTTACTCTGCTGTAGTATTTCTCAAAGTATTGGGCTAGCAGTATCAGAATAAATGAATGGTGACAGGAGGGGAGGGGGGGCAGAAATGAAGATTCCTTTTTGGAAAGTGCAAATTTTTAAAAACTAGAACAGCAAACCCATTTTTGTTCTTGCCTGAAGTGTATCTTACACATACTGAATTTTGAGAGCCACTGATGTAAAGTAGATAATTTAAAACCTCTCAGCATCATCCTCTTTAACCATAAAATGGGGTTGGGGTATGCGCCAACTGAGTCATGTAAAAGTACAATATATTTTGAATGCAAACATAGCTTTTGAAATGTTTAGAAATAACCTAGTGATGCTGGATGTGGGCAATCTCAAAAGCTTTCTAAAGATGCCATTTGGTTCATTTAAGAGAGCTTCAGAGTGTCTCTGCAATGGTTGAATTATGTCATCCTGAAGAGCAAATGCTTTTCTGACAGAATCCCAGTGCCTGCTGCCCACTGCAGTGAGAACTTTGGTCATTTTCTTGTCTGACCGGATTCCTAAGCATCCATACAGGTGTCGTACAGGGTGAAAGGGACACAGGAGGACACAGTTCTAGTCCTGGCACATCAGAAGAGGCTGAGTGTTATCACTAAGCTGTGGGATGCAGGGCTTTGCAGCTTGTGACTAGAGGCAGAGTGTAGGTTAAGAGCAACCAGACTCTGGGTAGACAGAATGAGCTCAGAGCTATTGGCTTGAAGACACCGGAAGTCTGCAGAGGTAATTAATGACAAGAAGGGGAGAGAGGAGTAGTGAGGTAAAGCAGGAGTCAAGAGCAGGGATGGCTGATGCACCCATAACAGGGGAAGAACCTTAAGCTTATTGTAAAAGGACGGTGTTTTTCCTACTCCCATGGCTTTAGGTCTGGGAATACTGTGGGATTTCCTGCTTGGGACTCAAGCTACTTCAGTGATGTCCAGGATGTGGGACCACTCTTCTGGGCAGATTTCACACCTGACAAGGAGCGGGGCATCTTGGGAGCAGTAGAGGATTAGTGGGAAGGCAGATTGTCCACTGTCGGTTTTCCTCTGTTTGCCGGCAGCAGCATAACACAGTGGCTGACAGCACGGGCTCCGGGTCGGCACTGGAATTCCAGCTTTGCTACATATCAGGTGGCTCGTCTGCAATAGGTACCAGTCTTTCTGTGCTCCATGTGCGCAGCTAGCACCGGTATGGCTTCAAATTACTATAGTTGTGGCTGTTTATGGAAGAAAGGTGCAGAGCTTATTAGGGCCCAGCAAGTCAGAAAGACTTAATCTTACATCATCATAGAGTTCAAAAGTGGCAATATAGTATGATGGCTCTGTAAACTGCCATCTGCTTCTCATAAGTCTCTTAAAACAAAGTTTGGAAAAATACTCAGTACTTCAGATATAATAACTAGCAAAAGTATCTCCATTAACTACTTTTTGCCCAGAGTGATTAAGGACAGAAAAATAGGAATTCTTACTGCTTTATTATCTGATAAACTGCTAATAAACTCCTGTTAGAAGCTCTTTAGACATTGCACAGTCATCTTGGTCTTCTGATTATATATATATTTTTATATATGCATATTTTCAAGTAAAGAAATATTTAACAGATGTAAACTATTCACTATTTGGCAGCAAATGTTGTTAAAGTACTATCTTGTAGCATATCACTTTCAAGTTAAAATGTCAGAAACAAACCTCAATATTTATAATTATTTTAAGGAAAGTTATATAATGACACTTTAAGGCATAAATTCTTTTGGCTTAGCATTCTTAAAAGAATGATAATCGCAAAAGTGATGCAAAATCTTCAGCATGATTATGATGAAGCTATATTTTACAAAAACATGGTGTAATATGCCAGTAATCCCATTCAGCATCCTGGATTATTAGGTCCATTCAGAAGGGACTGATAATTTATACAGTCAAACTTTAAAATTTATGGATAAAGACAATCCAATGTTGCCACTGAGAAGTATATCTCTTAACATATACAACTTTCAGGCCATAGTTTTGAGGTCTGAAGTATCAAGTTGCTTTGATGAATTAGTTGGTTGGCACTTATGAACACATTTATTACCTAGTCATCTTTAAAATAGGTTTTCAGAGTACCACTGAAACTTTTGGAGTACTTCACAAACCCTTTATTTTGGTGTTCAAGTGCCCTGTGGTTCTGGTATTGATATTTCTTGAAGACATTGATTGCTTTTTATCAAGAAGTTCTTTTACTGCACTTGCTATTTCCTTGACTGTCTGCAGAAACCTCACTCTGTCATTGGTCTCATCTGGGATCTTACCAAGAATTTGTTTAAGTGCTTGTGCCTTTTCATTTAGGTCTTGGAATTCTGACTCTGGTTGTTTAATCATATACTCTTCTACATCATCAACTGTCATTTGAAGAAGGGACTCTGTGAAGTTGACTCTATACTTTTTTGTCCCTAAAATTTTCATAATGATGTCTTGTATGAGTCATGGATTTTCTTTTTTCAGCCTTGATGAAAGCTACTCTCAGTGTCTGAGCTCAGACAGATTTACTCGTTCTATCTCATTAAACACAGGATACATGACTGCATAGAGGGTCATAGAAACCACAGAAGTGGTCTCAGCTTCATCTCTTCCATTGTCATCCTCATTGAAAAGCCAACTCCTTAGGGAGACCACATTATGAAACTGCAACTGAATCATAAATCTCTGTCAACATTTGGCTCTTCCTTCTACAGTTCTCCTCGGCTACTGAGGCACTGACTTCACTTCCCACCTTTGGAGCCGTCTTCCTACCGCATTTTTGTTTGATCATCTCTCAGTGGACATTTGGGTTGTTTCCGTGTCTTGGCTATTGTAAATAGTGCTGCTATGAACATAGGAGTGCATGCGTCTTCTCCAGATATTTGCCCGGGAGAGGGATTGCTGGATCACATGGTAGTTCTAGTTTTAGTTTCTTAAGGAACCTCCGTACTGTTCTCTATAGTGGCTGTACCAATTTACATTCTCCAACAGTATAGGAGGGGTCCCCCTTTCCCCACACCTTCTCCAGCATTTATTATTTCAGACTTTCTGATGATGGCCATTCTGACTGGTGTGAGGTAGTACCTCATTGTAGTTTTGATTTGCATTTCTCTGATAATGTACGACCTTGAGCATCTTTTCATGTGCTTTTTGGCCATCTGTAGGTCCGTCTAGTCCAGGCTATGGTTTTTCCTGTGGTCATGTATGGATGTGAGAGTTGGACTGTGAAGAAGGCTGAGCACCCAAGAATTGATGCTTTTGAACTGTGGTGTTGGAGAAGACTCTTGAGAATCCCTTGGACTGCAAGGAGATCCAACCAGTCCATTCTAAAGGAGATCAGCCCTGGGTGTTCTTTGGAAAGAATAATGCTAAAGCTGAAACTCCAGTACTTTGGCCACCTCATGCGAAGAGTTGACTCATTGGAAAAGACTCTGATGCTGGGAGGGATTGGGGGCAGGAGGAGAAGGGGACGACAGAGGATGAGATGGCTGGATGGCATCACTGACTTGATGGGTGTGAGTCTGAGTGAACTCCGGGAGTTGGTGATGGACAGGGAGGCCTGGTGTGCTGCAATTCATGGGGTCGCAAAGAGTCGGACACGACTGAGCGACTTAACTGAACTGAGTTCTTATTTGGAGAAATGTCTATTTAGATCTTCTGTCCATTTTTTGATGGGTGACTATAAGATGCTTAAAGCAGAAATCATAACCTTGTGTTGCAAGGTCTATATTCATAGATGGAAGAAAAAGATATGTGAATATCGCACAAAGTATGAGGAAGGATAAATGGAATTGTGCTGTTGTGGGAGAACTTCATTGCTAATTAAGAACTTAATATTATTTTAGGCTGGACTGTGATAAATTAAATGTACATATTGTGAACTCCAGAGCGGTTCTGTTCAATACAGCAGTCACTGGCCACATGGGGCTACTAAGCTCTTGAAATGTGTCTAATACAACTGAGGAGATGAATTTGTCATTTAATTACTTAAATTTAACTGAAAAACTGAAGTGGTGTACGCATTCTTCTATGAGGCACCATTTTATTGTTTTTACAGAACTATCTTTCACTTTAACAGTTGTGATATGCTACAGGTGTCAAAATTCAGATCAGATTTCAAAGATAGCCTGAATGTAATTTTAGAATCTAAAATATCATATTACACGTTAAAGTGATAATATTTAGGTTATGTTAGGTTAATATATTATTAAGTTAATTTAACTGCTTTTAAAAAAGTTTGGTAATGCATGAACTAAAAATTGAGATATTCTGTAAATGTTACATGTGTGGCTCACATTGTATTTCTAATAGGCAGTGTTACTCTAGAGAAGTTACTAAGGAAAATAATACAAAGTGATATAGTTCAAAAGTCAAAGGAGAGAAAATGCAATACTAAAAAGTACTCCATTTACTCAAATAATAATGGAGAAAAGAAGGAACAAAAGAACAGATGAAACATTGGGTTGGCCAAAAAAAGTTGGCCAAAAAGTTCATTTAGGTTTTTCTATAAATAACATTTTATGGGAAAATCCCAGTGAACTTTTTGGCCAACACAGTAGATGGAGTAAATGGAATAAATGGCAAGGGAATAAAAAGTGGTGGACCTAAACATATGCTAACCAACAACTACATTAAAGAAATAGAACAGTACTTTACAAGGCAGAGTCGTCAGGTTAGATAAAAAGTAAGACCTAACTATATGCCATTCCTGAGAGAAACAGTTTAAATATAAAGACATAGATTGGAGGTAAAAGAGTGGAAGAAAATACATAAGGTTAACAGTTGGTTTAAGAAAGAGGATGCAGCTATGTAAATATTATACAAAGTAGATGTCAGGTCAGAGGAGTATTACCAAAAGTAAAGTGGATATTTCATATTAATTAAATTGTCAGTTTGTTGGGAAGACTTAACCATCATATGTGTTCATGTACCTGTTAAAAGAGCTTAATATTTGAAGCAAAAAATGACATAACTAAAGTGATAAATGGAAAAAATCCAGACTCACACTGGGATATTTTATTACTGTTCTCTCAGTCATTGTTAGAGAAACAGAATAAATTAACTTCACAAACGTGGTAATAGAAGTGACATGGAATGAAGAGGGATGGAATTTGCAAATTGGGATATTCTCAGATGTCTCCAGCCAGTGTCCTTAAATGTTCATGTTGTTTCAAGCCAGCAAGTTTGTGGTAATTTGTTAGAGGGGCAAAAGGGAAACTAATATGGTAACCAAGTAGAGAAACATGTTAAATAGGGAGAATAAGCTTGTAAGCTTTCTGGCAAGAGCAAGATGGGTTTTTCTAAGACACAGTGAAACAAAGTGGAGGGATAAAACGAACAGAACCGAGACTAGAAATGAAGTAGGAGCCAGATCACACAGGGCCTGGAAGGTACACTCAAGAGGTTGATTTTTATCTCTAAGACATTAGGGAGCCAGAGAAGGATTTGAACAGGGGACAAGAAGGTTTTAGTGTTGAAGAAATCACCGCTGGACTCTCTTCCTTGCTTTTAGGAAAGAAGAAAGAATTTGGTTGCCTAGATAACAGCTCTCAGTTTTCATACCTTTTAATTCTCATTTACTCTAAGTATTCTTCCCTTTCTATCCTAAAAAGGAGTTGAGTTCTAAGACAAAGCTTCAAGGCTGCAGGCAGATCATTTCTTCTGGGACTTCTGGGGTGGCTGTTGGAATTATGGCAAGAGTAGGGAGCTTACCTGAGCTGGGCTGTGGCCCAGAACAGGCTGGAAAGAGGAAATGGACTTGAAAGCACTTGTCTCGGTCTAATCGAGACGGGTGATGCCTTGGGGCCAGCTGCTGATGGAGGACAAGGAGGCAGAGAAGCAAGTCTTCATTCCCCAGGCCTGGAGGCTGGCAATATATCTCTGGTGCTCAGATTCCTTTTCAGGGCCAAGGTCATTAATAGAAAAAGCACTTCAGATATTCCTGTTTTGCAAGGATTACAATTTTCTCCCTAGCGAATTTCTAAATCTCTTTAATGATTAAAGCAGACAGTCATCAAACCACTCAGTAGGGGAGAAAATAAAGATAGCCTTCAGCGTTAGGTAAAGGAACAAAAATACACCTGAGTAGGAGGCCTATCAAGGTCATAGGAGATTTTTCTCTTCTACCTTTAGCAGTGGCTGTTGACTGGCAGAGACAGGACTGAAGGAGATGGGAGGGCTTCTGTTACTGGGACTATTCTCTTGAAAGGAGATAAATTAAAAAAAAAATGAACAAACAGGGCTGTCATGGGGATGGTGGTCCATGCCTTTGCACAAACATGTCTATGTAAAAAGTTATCCAGACCAGCATTGAATAAACATTCGTGTGCTAGGTGCACTCTACATAGCTATAGCTCATGAGATATGATTACTGTTTACTTTTATTGTAATGGACATAGATTGATTCGGCTCATTCAGTGTCACTTTCTCATTTCTGCTGGTAATAACACACTGGTTTTTCTCAGGGAGCCACCCCTTCCCTGCTCTCAATGTGTGTGGTTTGGGTGGTTAGCCTCACCAGCTCTAGACCTTATTGTAGGTCTGAAATGGAAGCCCATTAGAATACACTGTCACTCCAGCTTAGAGATTTGTTCAAGGATTGGTAAATGACTTGAGGTATTCCAAATAGGATGATCCTGAAACAATTGGAAAAGAAGCTTGCTTCTTCTTCTGGAGTTACTGAAAGGGTAGATGTGAGTTTGGAGCAGCTAGTGGCCATCTTGCCCCAATAAGGAGAGAGCCTGGTGGAGAACAGAACCAAGGTCCGAGAAAAATGAACCAAGAAGATCCAGATTTTTAGATGAATTCAGATAGCACCTGGATCTAGTTGTGGTACACGAAGATCGTATATGTTTCAATAGTACATGCACGGAGAACTTCCAGATGTATAAGCTGGATTTAGAAAAGATGGAGGAAGGAGAGAACAAATTGCTGACATCTGTTGGATCATCAAAAAATCCAAAGAACTCCAGTCAATCATCTACTTCTGCCTCACTGGCTACACTAAAGGCTTTTATGTGTGTGCATCACAACAAACTGGAAAATTCTTAAAGAGATGGGAATACCAGGCCACCTTACCTGCCTTCTCAGAAACCTCTAGGCAGGTCAAGAAGCAACAGTTAGAACTGGACATGGAATAAGGGACTGGTTCAAGATCGAGAAAGGAGTACGTCACGGCTGTATACTGTCACCCTGCTTATTTAACTCATATGCAGAGTACATCATGTGAAATGTAGGGCTGGTGAATCACAAGCTAGAATGAGGATTGTGTTCTTAGTCGCTCAGGTGTGTCTGACTCTTTGCAACCCCGTGGTCTGGGGCCCACCAGGCTTTCTGTCCATGGGGATTCTTCAGGCAAGGATACTGGAGTGGATTGCCATGCCCTCCTTCGGCGGATCTTCCCAACCCAGAGATTGAACCCAGGTCTCCTGCATTGCGGGCGGATTCTTTATGCTCTGAGCCACCAGGGAATGAAGATTGCTGGGAGAAATATCAATAGCCTCCAATAGGCAGATGATACTACTCTAATGGCAGAAAGCAAAGAGGAACTAAAGAGACTCTTGATGAGGGTGAAAGAGGAGAGCAAAAAGCTGGCTTAAAGCTCAACATTCAGAAAACGAAGATCATGGCATCTGGTCCCATCACTTCATGGCAAATAGATGGGGAAACAGTGGCATATTTTGTTTTCTTAGGCTCCAAATTTACTTCAGACATTGACTGCAACCATGAAATTAAAAGACACTTGGTCCTTGGAAGTAAAACTATGACAAGCCTAGATAGTGTGTTAAAAAGCAGAGATATCACTTTGCTGACAAAGATCCATGTAGTCAAAGCTATGGTTTTTCTAGTAGTCATGTACATATGTGAGAGTTGGATGATAAAGAAGGCTGAGTGCTGAAGAATTGATGCTTTTGAATTGTGGTGCTGGAGAGTCCCTTGGACTGCAAGATCAAACTAGTCACTCCTAAAGGAAATCAACCCTGAATATTCATTGGAAAGACTGATGCTGAAGCTGAAGCTCCAATACTTTGGCTACCTGATGTGAAGAGCTGACTCACTGGGAAAAACCCTGATGCTGGGAAAGATTGAGGGCAGCATGAGAAGGGAGCAAAGAAGATGAGATGGTTGGATGGCATCACCAACTCAATGGACATGAGTTTACACAAACTCTGGGAGATAGTGAAGGACAGAGAAGCCTGGCATGCTGCAGTCTGTGGGTTGCAAAGAATTGGGCACGACTTAATGACTGAACAACAGCAAATGTTGCAGCCTATACTAAACACTTTTGTCTTTAGATAAATAATGGAATGTCATGATTGAAAGGAATCCTAGGACTGTCTAGCTCAGGGTTTCTTACCCAGGATCATTTCACCTTCCATAGTGCCTATATATTTCAGAGAAGTTTTAGACTCTAGGTTTTATGTAAAATCTTGAGAACTGGATTTTTTTTTTCCTGGCAAGAGGTTCTATAACTCTTACTTGATCCTCAAATGATTTATGTCCCTAGATCCTCTTTTTATACCACACAGAATCTTTCCTGCTGTCATTGGAAGATCAGATTCTTTGTTTCTCCACTGAATGAGCTTGGAGGGTATTGACTTGCTATATGGAACTGAGTGTATGGTTCTCACGAAGTTTTTACAAATTTCTCTGTGGTGGGTGGCTGCTTTGGGCTTTGTCCCTATACTGGCTACCATCTCAACTTTTTTAAGCCTCAGTTTTTTTCCATTAAAAAGAGAGGTTTGAAGCAGCTGCCCTGCCTGCTTTGTAGGGTGCTCATGGGTTTCCCTGGTGGCTCAGCTGGTAAAGAACCTGCCTGTCAATGCAGGAGATACAAGAGATGTGGGCTTGATCCTGGGTCAGGAAGATCCCCTGGAGAAGGAAATGGCAACCCACTCCAGCCTGGGAAATTCCATGGACAGAGACGCCTGGTGGACCTCAGAGGTCTATGGGGTTGCAAAAAATCAGATATGACCGAGTGCGCATACACACACATACACACACAAAAGGGGATGAGCTAAGGGCAGGGCAGTGAAAATTCTCTTGGGCTTTCACAGGTCTTCTGGCCCTACCTCTATTTGCTCTCTTCCTTGCAAGGTATTTGCTGCTTTGAGGCCAGTGCAGGAGTCTGGGGTATCTGCTTGCTTTTCATATTCCCAGCAGCATCTATGACATCCAGACTGGCTTATATATACAAGAACTCATTCATTAAGTTGCTGTCGGAAGTTCTTAAACACGTAAAGAAAATACTCTGAATGTCATTTTCAGAGCAAATGACCAAAATAGATGATATCTGATACAGAGAAAGATCTTCTCCTAGCTGATGGATTTTATTTCCCCTAACACAAGGCTACGGAGAAGGCAATGGCACCCCACTCCAGTACTCTTGCCTGGAAAATCCCATGGACGGAGGAGCTTGGTAGGCTGCAGTCCACGGGGTCGTGAAGGTCGGACATGACTGAGTGACTTCACTTTCACTTTTCACTTTCATGCATTGGAGAAGGAAATGGCAACCCACTCCAGTGTTCTTGCCTGGAGAATCCCAGGGACGGGGGAGCCTGGTGGGCTGCCGTCTATGGGGTCACACAGAGTCGGACACGCCTGAAGTGACTTAGCAGCAGCAGCAGCAACACAAGGCTAAGGCCTTCAGAATGAGTCTGTTCATTAACGCATCTACTCACTCACTCCCTTGAATGAATATTGAGGAGCACTGTGCCGAGGGAAGGAGGGTGGTGTGAGTGACAGGCCAGATTCATATCCTCAAAGTGTTCACATTCCAGTGACAGGACAGAGGCCCCCAAACACATGAGTGCCATCCAATGTGTGGGTGATTAGATGGGTATCAGAAAAGTCTGGTTGAAGACTAAACAGGAAAGTGACTAAGTTCTAGGTTGGTATCTGGGGAGGCTTCAGAGAGGGTGACATTTGATCTAGGTTTTGAAGGATGAGGAAGATTTTTCCAGGCAGAAGAGGCAGGAAAGTCCAGCCAGGATGTTGTAGCCACATGTTCTGGGAAAAAAAATTCACTAAGAAGGACAATGCAGATAGTGGAGTGCAGTTTATACACCGGCGGCCCAAGGCAGAGTCTCCTCTTAGCCAAGGACCCTGACCAGTTTTTGTGACCTTGTATACCCTAAGTGTACAAGGTCACAAAATGTTCAAGCTGGTTTTAGAAAAGGCAGAGGAACCAGAGATCAAATTACCAACACCCGCTGGATCATAGAAAAAGCAAGAGAGTTCCAGAAAAACATCTATTTCTGCTTTATTGACTATGCCAAAGCCTTTGACTGTGTGGATCACAATAAACTGTGGAAAATTCTTCAAGGGATGGGAATACCAGACCACCTGATCTGCCTCTTGAGAAATTTGTATGCAGTTCAGGAAGCAACAGTTAGAACTGGACATGGAACAACAGACTGCTTCCAAATAGGAAGAGGAGTACATCAAGGCTGTATATTGTCACCCTGTTTATTTAACTTATATGCAGAGTACATCATGAAAAACGCTGGACTGGAAGAAACACAAGCTGAAATCAAGATTGCCGGGAGAAATATCAATAACCTCAGATATGCAGATGACACCACCCTTATGGCAGAAAGTGAAGAAGAACTCAAAAGCCTCTTGATGAAAGTGAAAGTGGAGAGTGGAAAAGTTGGCTTAAAGTTCAACATTCAGAAAACAAAGATCATGGCATCCAGTCCCACCACTTCATGGGAAATAGATGGGGAAACAGTGGAAACAGTGTCAGACTTTATTTTTCTGGGCTCCAAAATCACTACAGATGGTGACTGCAGCCATGAAATTAAAAGATGCTTACTCCTTGGAAGGAAAGTTATGACCAACCTAGACAGCATATTGAAAAGCAGAGACATTACTTTGCCAACAAAGGTCCGTCTAGTCAAGGCTATGGTTTTTCCTGTGGTCATGTATGGGTGTGAGAGTTGGACTGTGAAGAAGGCTGAGCACCGAAGAATTGATGCTTTAGAACTGTGGTGTTGGAGAAGACTCTTGAGAGTCCCTTGGACTGCAAGGAGATCCAACCAGTCCATTCTGAAGGAGATCAGCTCTGGGATTTCTTTGGAAGGAATGATGCTAAAGCTGAAACTCCAGTACTTTGGC
>NW_011494867.1:8268659-8269287 GCF_000754665.1 Bison bison bison
ACAGGCGAAGAGTTGACTCATTGGAAAAGACTCTGATGCTGGGAGGGATTGGGGGCAGGAGGAGAAGGGGACGACAGAGGATGAGATGGCTGGATGGCATCACTGACTTGATGGGCGTGAGTCTGAGTGAACTCCGGGAGTTGGTGATGGACAGGGAGGCCTGGCGTGCTGCGATTCATGGGGTCGCAAAGAGTCGGACACGACTGAGCGACTGATCTGATTTGATCTGATACCCTAAGTGTACGTGCCCAAACCCACCTCCCCAAATCCCCTGAAACTAATCTGAAAAAAGGAAAAGAAAGATACAATCAAAGTTAACCCGTGATTCATATGCCTTAAGTCTAGGTAGTTAACAGGGGACAATTATCAGTAGGCCTGTGGTCATACTCCAATAAGCATAATAGAATTTATGATAATTAGGGTATTCTTTTAGGCGATGGAGAGCCCTGGGGCTCTTCCATCCAGGGGGTCTGGTTTTCCAGTTGGTATGTCATTTCCATAGATACTGGGCATAGAGCTCGAAGTCCACCATCCGGCCCAAGGTGGAGTCCTGCTTTCAAGATGGAGCCTGTTCTGTCTGTTTCCTCCCTCAAGGAAAGAAGAGGCTTACCTGTGGCCCGCAGTGTGG
>NW_011494867.1:8269387-8269573 GCF_000754665.1 Bison bison bison
ATTTGTATGCAGTTCAGGAAGCAACAGTTAGAACTGGACATGGAACAACAGACTGCTTCCAAATAGGAAGAGGAGTACATCAAGGCTGTATATTGTCACCCTGTTTATTTAACTTATATGCAGAGTACATCATGAAAAACGCTGGACTGGAAGAAACACAAGCTGAAATCAAGATTGCCGGGAGAA
>NW_011494867.1:8269673-8295048 GCF_000754665.1 Bison bison bison
AAGAGTCCTGCTTTCAAGATGGAGCCTGTTCTGTCTGTTTCCTCCCTCAAGGAAAGAAGAGGCTTACCTGTGGCCCGCAGTGTGGAGAAGGAAGCAGAGCCTTGTGCGCATGCCTGCTGTGCAGTTGGGGTAGACAAAGGTGTAGCTGGGAGATGCCTGGGCTCTGGTGACCAAAGGCTGTGATATGCCCCCTCAGGAATGGCTCCTGTGGTCTGCAGGCCCATGGCAGTTTTTTTTTTTTTTTCTTTTTTTCCCATGATGTGTTTTAGGGAAAGAAAAGAGGAAATATTGTTTGTAGAAGTAAAAAAGAATGAATGAAGGAATCCTACACGTCCTAAAGCAGTTAATGTCAAATTGGGCTGCACACTGCAATCTCTAGGAGGCCTCTGCAAAGAGCCCTGTGTTTGCTCCCTCTCCATGCTGACTGCTCGATTCTCAGTTTCCGGGGGTGGGGCCCAGGTATCTCGATTACGATGAGCAGCTCAGGTGAGAACCGCTGCTTTAGGGCCCCTTGGATGCACCTGAGTGTGTTGGATACAGGTGACAGCGAGAGGGTAACAGGCAGGAAGGCGAGGGTCCCCAAGCAGAGGAGATGGACTGCAAGTGTCAGACGTTTCTCTCTCTCTTAAGCCGCAGGAGGAAACAAACTGCAAGTGTCAGACTTTTTTTTCCTTCTCTGCACAAAATTAAAAGGAGGTTTCTTTTAAACTTCTGTGCTGCCAGGACAACACCTGGTTCCACCAGAACTTAACTTTTCTCAAGCCTTGAGCTATTTTTTACATTTAAAGTCACTCAGTCATGTCTGACTCTGTATGACCCCATGGACTATGTATACAGTCCATGGAATTCTCCAGGCCAGATTACTGGAGTGGGTAGCCTTTTCCTTCCACTCCAGTGGAACTCTTCTCAAGCCTTGAGCTAACCAATGTGCTTTTCTTATGGAAATATTTTTCTCAAGCTATGTTAATAAACTATGTATTTACCTTAGAATCTGCCTTTCTTCAAGCCGGTTCCATCTAACACTCAGAACCATAATGGCTCAACAAACCAGTATTGGTTTTATTCAGTTCTCTTAAGCTATGTGAATGAAACTATGTATTTGTTTGTAAATCTGCCTTTCTTCAAGATTCATGCCAATTGTTTTATGGCCCAGGATGGCTCACCGTGTGCCAACGCCATCGCAAAATGCATGTTGTGGGTGAGGGGCCTCATGAAACTCTCTCAGTTTTGAGGCATTTCCTTTCTCTAATTAGCAGCTTGCTAATAGATATATAACTTCTTGCTCTAAACTAGCAAGGGAGCACTCTTTCTGCCCCCTTTTGATGTCTATGTCAGAAGCTTTCTCTATCTCTTTTACAATTTAATAAAACTTTTATTACACAAAAGCTCTGTGCAATCAAGCCTCATCACTGGCCCTGGATCGAATTCCTCTCCTCCGAGGCAAGAATCCCCGCGTCGTTCAAGCTTCATAGCGTCAACCTTTTCGACAGGGCACCATGGGCCAGGGAGATTCTTATTAAATGGACCTGCAATTTTTTAAATAAGCTTTTAATTTTAGAATAGTTTAAGGTTTACAAAAAGTTTGCAAAGATAGTACAGAGATTTCCCATATACCCCACACCCAGTTTTTCCTATTAATAATGTTTTACATCTGTCACAATTAATGAACCAGTAATTATACATTCTTATTCAGGTCCACACTTTATTCAGATTAACTTAGTAAATTTAGTTCGTGTCCTTTTTCTATCCCAGGGTCCCATCCAGTTACCACAGTACATTTAATCATCATCTCTCCTTGGTTGCCACAGTTTCTCAGACCTCTCTTGGGTTTTGATGACCTTTACAGTTATTACGGGACTTCCCTGGTGGCTCAGATGGTAAAGCGTCTGTCTACAATGCGGAAGACCTGGGTTTGATCCCTGGGTCGGGAAGATTCCCTGGAGAAGGAAATGGCAACCCACTCCAGTACTCTTGCCTAGAAAATCCTATGGACGGAGGAGCCTGGTGCAGGAGGAGCCTGGTGCAGGCTACTGTCCACGGGGTCGCAGAGAGTCGGACATGACTGAGTGACTTCACTTTCACTTTCACAGTTATTACGAGCTTTGGTGAGGTATTTTGTAGAATGTCCCATAATTGAGATCTTTCCAATGTCTTTCTCAGGGCTGTATTGAGATTATTGGGGTTTTAGGGGAAAATCACAGAGGTAAGGTGCTATTTTCATCACATTGTATCAGAGCGCAGAAAATCAACATGACTTATTGTTGATGTTGACCTTCATCACATGGCTGAGGTTGTGCCTGTTGGGTTTCTCCGGGCACTTCCCCACCCCTCTTTTTCATTCTGTGCTCTTTAGAAGAAAGTCACTAAGCACGGCCCACACTTAGAGAGTGGGCACTGTGCCCCACCTCCTTGTGGGCAGGATATCTGCAGAAACTATTTGAAACTCTTCTTTATGAGAGGCTTGTGTATTCTCCCTTACTGATTGATTGCTTGACTGACACATGGCTCTTTATATTTCACTTTTGGGTTATATCCAGTATCACTTTATTTTCTTGCTCAAAGCATTTCAGCTTTGGCCATTGGGAATGATTCAATTGATTCTGTGTCTCTTTGACATACTTCCATCATTGTGTTTTTGTTTTTTTTTAGTACTTCCTCACTTTTTGGCACTATGAGAAACTCAAGGCTTGTCTGGGTATTTCTGCTCATGGTCTGGAACCAGCTATTTCTCCAAGAGGTCGATTTGTTGTGTTAGAGAATGGGACTAGGAACCAGCATCTGAATAGTAGGTGTGTTTGTTGCTTCTGGAGTCTTCTTGCTAACAATGGACCTGTATTTTATAAAATTTAATGTTTAACTTAACCATATTGAGGTATACTTTACAAACAATACATTTTAAGTGAACATTTTGATGGATTTGGACAAATTTATAATCGATTATGGCCACTACCTCAACCAAGGTTGAGAACCTCCCCACATTCTTGTGCCACTTCCCACTTACTTTTCACTTCCTCTTCCCCTACCCCACACATCTACTGATACTCTTTCTGTCACTATAGGCTCAATTGCCTTTTCTAGAAGTGAAGTGAAGTCACTCAGTCATGTCCAACTCTTTGTGACCCCGTGGACTGTAGCCCACCAGGCTCCTCTGTCCATGGGATTCTCCAGGAAAGAATACTGGAGTGGGTTGCCATTTCCTTCTCTGGGGATCTTCCCAACCCAGTGATCGAACTCAGGTCTCCTGCATTGCAAGCAGACGCTTTAACCTCTGAGCCACCAGGGAAGCACCTGGAAGTCTTTTCTAGAGTTTGACACAAATGGAAATGTACAGTATACCCTTCTGTTCCTGGCTTCTTTGGCTTACCATAATGTTATCGAGATTCATACATGTTGTGTTTATCAGTATGGCATCTTTTTCACTACTGAATAATATTCCACTGTATGAATATTGCACATTTAGTCTATCCATTCACCTGTTAATGGACATTCGTGGTGTTTACAGTTTGTAACTACTATAAATAAATATAAATACATTTCAAATAGCATTCCTAATGATTCTGATGCTGATGGTCTGAGGAGCCCCACTGAAAGCAGTTTTAATGTGATTTTGGAGGAGAGCACCTTCTGGCATGTCTTCTCTTATCACTTGTGTTTAGGCTAGCTTGGTTTCTTCCTTAAATTCTGATCAGGCATTGAGGAGATATGGCTTTTGTCTTCTGTCAACTCCGTGGTGGTTTAGTGATTTCAGCAAACCCCTCCCTGGGTCTGAGGCTTTCTAATCCAAGATGTTTCTCAGCCTTTGAAACTGCTCATATGTCCTCCAAGTTTCCTGGGCTTTCTCTGTGCCTGAGTCTATGCCTCTAAATTCTCCGAGCAGCTTGAGAATTTCCTTTGTATTTTTTCTTTCTTTTTTCTCTTTCCTCTCCTCTGTGACAGAAATCATGTCAAACTAAAGTTATGTTTCCTTTTTCTAAATCAGTGGGCATCTAATTCCCTTTCATGGCTCATACTTTATTACTGGGCTCAGTGGAAAAATAAACCACATTTACTTTTTAATGTTAAAAGAACAAAAACTCACAAGAGCAACAGAATACAATTGAATTATCATCTTATTCATCACCCATCTTATTTTCTCATTTAGCTTCTCTGTTTCTCCCCCAAATCCCATACCATTTCTATACACTAATATTGTATCAGCTACGATAAGATATAACCCCTAAGTTTCAAAGTTTATCTATCACCTGTGTCAAACTGCAGTGCAGGTATTCTGATTAAACAAATTTCTCCCAATTTCAGGATCTTAGCTTTTCCTGTTTTGTGAATCTCCTATCTTCAATGGGTGACTCTTAAGTTTGTCATGGGTGGCGAAGCCTCTTCACGCAAGGCTACCAGAAAGAGAGAAAAGCATGGAGAGCATCTTATGCAGAAAGTTTTTTTCAGGCCAGGCTTGGATGTGGCTTCCATCACCTCTGCCCATGTTCTGTGGGCTAGACTTTGTTCGGTCCACCCATAACTGCAAGGAAGGCTCTGGGCCCAAGAGGGAAAGAAAACACTGTTCACAGTCATGGTGGGACTTTTACTGTTTTTCTCTTAGCCTTAAGGCTTCCACTGAGCACTGTGCAACAGAGGGTGGGGGAGCTGAGCATTTCCTTGTGCCTTTTTTAAGCCCTTGGGATGAGCTTTTTGCCTCTGGGTTCCTTGGGGTGAAAACTATGTTTAAAAAATCATTTCAACGTAAGCTTCACGGGAGTAAAAATCTTGTCTCCTTTATTCTCCATTGCATCCCTAATACATCGAATAGTTCCTGGCATTGCATGAGGGCTCAATAAATATTTATTGAGTGGATTTTTATGAAATGAATTTGTAAGTTCAAGTTTTGTTTGGCTGGGTGCTCTCGGAGTGTGTGCAGGCTACCAGTAGGTGGCAGTGTGGTTTGAAGTGTGCATTTGGGAGCTCTCGAGGCCGTCTCGGGTGGAAGCGGAGTGACTGCAGTAGAGTAGCAATTTGGGGTGTTTACCATGTGCCAAAGCCACACAAAGAACTGAGGCCACACAAGGACTGGTTATCGACCCAGTTAATCCTCCCGCAACCCTATAAAGCTGGATGGATTACTCTCTTGACTTGGCAGACGGGGACACTGATTCATGGAGCAGTTAAGTTACCAAAGGCCACATAGCTAGGAAGGGGGTCAGGATTTGAATCCAGGCAGCTGACTTGGAGCTCACACTCTTAGCTGTTATGCCACAATGCCTAGAAGTAATTTCTGAGGTCTCAGGGGGATGACTCACCCTGGGGAGGAGCTGGTCACTGTGCAGGTCAAAAGAACCCTCTTGGGCATCAAAGGCCAAGCAAGGGGACAGGGAACACAGCAGAGCTGGGGCCCCCACCACAGTCAGGCCGTTCTTACAGGGGAGCGGTGAGACAGCAGAGGCTGGATGGAGAGCAGAGCCTTCAGGTGGGGCTGGCACCAGCTGCTACCAGGAGTGCAGTGAATACCAGGCAGGGGCAGATGCAGAGATGTGGGTGTGGGGAAGGCCGCAAAGGCCCAGTGGTGGGAACACGCTGGGAATTCTGAAGAGGGGGTTCCAACCCTGTGAAAGGGCTGGCTCATGCTTTCTGAATGCCATCTGGAGAACTCTGGGCTTTTGTGGAGGCCCGTGGGTGGCCCCTGAGGTTGATGGGGAGTGAAGATGGGGGAAACCTGAGCCCTCCTCTCACATCAGCTGGTGCATTGCTACCCTGGCCTCTTCTGTGGGGTTGTTGGATCCCGTGTAGGCGGTTGTTTGTTTTAAAGTCTCTAATTTGGAAACTGTTCCACCAAATAGCTTGTCGAGTCCTTCTTTTGACATCTGAAGTGGACATGGTATTGGAAGCCCTGCTGACATAAAGATGAAGTGTCTGCCATGGGCCAGTCGCAGAGTCAACTGCGATAATGTAGGATGAAGCCTTTGAACCTGCTCTTTCCACTCTCACTGCCACGTCCCGTCCCACCCTCCGGTGCTGGCCCAGCCAGGGGTAATCTTTGCAGCAGCTCAGAAACCCTCTGGTTTGGACTGTGTCGTCTTGTCTCCATCCAGGCCTGGGCCCCACACCAGCCCGGCTTGAGAGCACGCCGGGCTCATTGTCTAGAAGAAATGGCCCGAGCATCAGCCTGCTGAGAGCGAGGCGGAAAAGGAGGAATAGTAACATTGATTTATTTGGGACAGGAAGAGCCACGGAGTGGGGAAGCAGGGAGAGAGGGATCGTAAAGCTGGCTCGGTTCTGCGACCTGCTGGGGCAGAGACCATCACAGCCAAGGCAGACGAGGTGGACACGGGAGAGCTGTCCATTCCTCCCCATCTCTGAACAATAAAGCTAGAAGTCAAGGATGAAATAGGTGGGTTGGGAGCCCCCAGGACCCCGGCTAACGGCAAGCCTTCTGAAAGGCTGCCTGCGTTTGTGTTGATGCGCTCGCTACAGCCGTTCTGTAGGAGCTGATAGCAAAGGCTTGGATGGCAGACTTGTTCTTTCACGTTAGCCCCGCCACTGGGTTGTCAGCTCAGCTGCTGCCAAGAGACCCACTTCACCTTCTTCTCCTGTGGGGCTCCTGGGCCCGCAAGGGGTGGAACTTGCGAGTGTGTGACTCCAGGCTGGCATCTGCTCTGGGATCAGGGTCTACTTAGGACAACTCAGGCCAAGTGGGTGAGGTTTGAGAGGTCAAATCAAGGATTTCCCTCATAACCAGGTTTATTTGGGGCCTCAGGGACTCCATAGCCCATTCCATAGGCACCAGTTCTGCAGATTGCTGCAAATCAGAGTGGGGTGAAGCACTTTTATTTATTTATTCCTTATGTAATGGTTGGGGAGGTTTTTTTTTTATTTTTATTGTACAAATTGAAGCATCTCCCCAGGTGGTGCTTCCTCTGAGGCTGAAGGACAAGCAGGTATTGTGTGAGCTTGTGTTTCCCTGACAGTTCAGGAGCTCATAGGCCTATGGGTGGCAGAAAAGCAGCACCCACTTGGAAGAGTCTGAAATATTTTCCACTGAAAACCTTGCGCCTGTGTTTGAGCCACGTTCAGTGACCTGGCTGAAGAGCTGACACCCACACGTGGGCTGCTTTTCTCCCATGGACTGGAGTCCTGGGAGCAACATGACTAAATTATCTGGGTGTGGGAACTTGTAGGGAGAACAGGATCATAGATCTAGCCTTGGTTCTAGATTACCATTGTGTGCTAGGGCACACTTGTTTCCCCTCTTCTTAGAACCTGGGGAGTCCTAGTCATCCTTCCCTGGTGTTTACTGATCATTTTCTCCCTTGCTTGCTGTCGAGGGAAACACTTGCCACCTAAGGATGGTGGTGAAGAGCCACCAGAACACCTGGATTACTAGCCCAGCTTTAGCCTGTGAGCTGTATACCCTTGGACATGTTCCTTCACGGTGTCAGACCTCAGTTTCCCTGACTGTCAGGAGTGAATGGTAATGGCACTTCACTGGATGTTTTTCATTTGTCCCTCCAGATTCATTATTCACCCTTCTCCATCCTTCCATGGGCTAAGGAAGTTGATTTATATGGGCTGTATCAATGATCTTACATGTCCTATGGGGTCCCAATGAGTTTGTCCGGTGGGATCTGACAGAAGGAAATTGGATAAAGGGAAGAGTGAGGTTGGGGAATATATTCCCCTCGCTCCCTCCTTTGTGAGTCACTGTGGTTGATTTTACCCCCTTTCCTAGCTTTAGTGGCCTTCTTCCAGTGCTGCGTACCCATCCGTGCCCTTGCAAGTGTTTTCAGACCCAGGGGAGTCGTGGCTCCCTGCTGTTTCTAGCTCTGTAGCACCACACCGGTACTTGCTGGTTCCTGGAACACTGCCTACACCTCTGTAAGTGACCCTTGATCAAGCTTTCCTCATTTGCCACCTTTGAATGTGCTGACTTTGTCCTGCCAGAATCTTACAGAAACCTCTTGCAAAGATACCATTTCATGGAGAGTTTATGCATATAAAGAGCTTAGAGCAGTGCCCGGCGTGGAGGGTGGACTTGTTACGCCTTAGGCGCTGTAGGACTGTTGATTCTTTTCATATTGTTACTGTGTCTCAGAGTAACAGGAGCACGTTGGATGACTTAGGTGCATGGTTTCATGACCTTTTGGCTGTTCTGTCGTGTTTCTGACAGTTACACATTCTTTTCTCTCTGAAGTTTGGATTGATGGGTGGGTCAGCCTGTGCTCCTCCTGAATCCACCAGACTCCTTATCACACCATGCTTGACTCTAGACTCTACGTGGTTCTGTTGAGCCCTGTGTCATGGCTTACCCTACTCCTGAAGTCCAGAGAGATGGGGAGCATAACCTGTTAGCAGTAACGTTTGTTTAGTCACACAAGACTGAAGCGTGTGATTGTGCAGCCATCACTGTGATCTAGTTTTAGAACATTTTTAATCACCCAGAGAGGTCCTTCTTCCCAGTTTGCAGTTACTCCCAATTTCCCCCACTCCATAGCCCCTGACAATCACTGACCAATTTTCTGTAACTATAGATACTGTGTTCTGGACTTTCATGTCAGTGAAAAATATAGCATGTGGCCTTTTGTGTCTGCTGTCTTTTACTTAGCATAATGTTTTCACAGTTCATCCACTGTGTGCCATTCTTATTAGCATGCCATTCCTTTTTATTATTGAATAATATTACATGGTATGGATATATACTGCATTTTATGCATCCATCTCCTGTTGAACATTTGGGTTGTTTCCATTTTTTGGTTATTATGAATAATACTACTACAAACATTGGCATATATCACATATGTTATTTATTTCTTGATGATCTGACTTGTCTCATTAGAATTTAAGCTCCGTGAGTGCAAAGTTTGTCATGTATCATACACATACTAAGTATATACATATATAATTAGTATAAATATATATGACATACATGGGCTTTATACACATATATACAGGCTTCCCAGATGCCTCTGGTAAAGAATCTGCCACAGGAGATGCGGGTTCAATCCATGGATTTGGAAGAAGGAAAGAAGGAAACGGCAACCCATTCTAGTATTTTTGCCTGGGAAATCCCATGGACAGAGGATCACAAAAGAGTTGGACACAACTTAGCAACTAGACAACACAACAAATGACATGAGTAAACGACTAATTGTGTTTGGCATTTGGTAGGTGCTTAATAAATGTTTTTTGTTTTAATGAAAAGATTAAGAAATAGTGAAAATAAAAATGAATCAGCATGGAAATCCAGATTGGTAGAGAATACGTCTCAGGGGCATCTGAGAGGTGCCTCCTCAGCCTCACTCAAGGGTCAGGGCCAGGGAATCTGCATCTTAGCAAGCTTTCCAGTAGATTCGGAGCACCCTGACATTGGAACAGCCTGTACGCAGGTGGTGAAGTGAGGTAAATTTGTCCCTGCCCAAAAAGCTCTCTCTTACAACTTTGTTTATGAGTGCAATGGAGTTGCCTTCCTCCCCCAGTAATGATCCCATGTGAGGCATCTCTGTCTGGGTCAAGTTGAGGTTGAAGAATTTTCCAAGAGGAATTTGGATTCTCTTCCTTTGCCCTGTGTACCATCTCTCTCACAATTCATCCGCAAGGCACAGGTTTTCTTTTGTTATAGGGGTTGCTGAAGGACTGAAGAAGCAAATAAAGCAGCTTGCAGTCGACTCAGCCAAAGGAGAGCCCAGGGCCATGGACGGGCCCATGGGGAGCCATAGAGCCTCGGGAGGGTAAGCAGCAGGCAGGGTGTGTGCGGACCAGCAGTCTAGCTGAGCAGGAGGGGCCATCAGGAGCCCCTGCAGAGGTACATTTCAACGTCCAGACAGGCTCATAATGCTCCCTTGCTTTGTATTGAACTGGGTACACTGCTGGCTTGCTTTTCAACTGTGCAGAGATGTACATGACTATCTTTTCTGGGAGAAGCTGCTCCCGGTTTTTAGAGGAAAGCTTCGCTCTTTACTTTGATCCGACTTCTAAAAGAATAAGGCATATTATTTTTTATAGCAAAGGAGACTTCTAAGAAGTTTGAATATTTAAATTTGAAGTCTCCCCTCAGCATGTGAAAGCAATATTAGTGTCAGTTAGGTGTAACAGATGAATAGTTAATGTTACAAGAGACAGAAAATCTGAAAAAGATCCATATCCAAATGAAAATATATGTTAGAGCTAAACTACTGCCTTTTTGCTACTTATTTTTTATTTGATAACAAGCATTAACAACATATGGGCACCAAGAGGCTCGGTGGGATAGATATAGCATGCGGCTACCTGAAAATGCATGTAAATTCAGCATCGGACTTAGCCCTTTTCTCTCCTTCGTGATTCTGAATGAGGAAGACGGGTGTGTTATACAATGTAGAGTGTGTATTATAAAAAGTAGAATAGATGCCAGTTTCCTCCTTATAGCCTACATTGTCTACCCACCTCTATTAGAACTTATATCACATTGTAATGATTCACTTACTTAAAATCTATATATTATTTATCGGATACTCTGTCAGGCACTATGTTAAGCCCTTCGTCTAAAATACTTTGACCTCAACACAGTCCTGTGAGGTGGGAACTATCATTGGTCCTGTTTTACAGACAAAGCAACTGAGGCTCAGAGAGAGGATGTCACTTGTCAAGGTCATGCATTTAACATGTGTCAGAACTTTGACTTGGGCCACCTGTGCCTGACTCCAAAGCTGACTCTCTTAACTACTCCTTTGATTCCACCAGTTCTCAAACTGTGGTCCATAGAACCCTGGGGGATTCCCTGAGACCCTTTCAGAGGGGGTTCATGAAGTCAAAACTTTTTTCATAATAATAAATTCATCATTTGTCTTTTGTTGATATTTATACTGGTGGAGTAAAAGGAATGATGACCGAAACTTAAGGCATCTTAGTACAAATCAAAGCAATGTTACCAAAAAGTGAAAGTGAAAGTCACTCAGTTGTGTCTGACTCTTTGTGACCTCATGGACTGTGTCCATGGAATTCTCCAGGCCATAATATTGGAGTGGGTAGCCTTTCCCTTCTCTGAAGGGATCTTCACAACCTAGGGATCGAACCCAGGTCTCCCACATTGCAGGCGGATTCTTTACCAGCTGAGCCACAAGGGAAGTCCAAGAATACTGGAGTGGGTAGCCTATCCCTTCTCCAGAGGATCTTTTCATCCCAGGAATTGAACTGGGGTCTCCTGCATTGCAGGTGGATTCTAAACTGTACCACAAATCATTGAATTCTTCCCTGCCATATACAGTAAAAAATATTATTTAATATTTGTTATTATATATAATTAAGGGGTGCTATATAGCTCACTCATTGAATATTTTCCAAATGAACAATGCATGACATAATAAAATCATGTCTGGGAAAAGATCCATGCAAAGTTTATTGTGCTTTTTAAAGGAATTAAGAAATATTTAAAAAGAATTTTCTGTGTTTTAATTTCTAAAATGGCAAATATTGATAGGTATAATCCTTACAAACAAAAATTCTTCAGGGTCCTCAATGTTTTTTAATACTGGAAAGGAGATAAAATATTTGAGTGGCACTGCTACAGGTAGCATGGCACCCCACTCCAGTGCTCTTGCCTGGAAAATCCCATGGACGGAGGAGCAGTCCATGGGGTCGCTGAGGGTCAGACACGACTGAGCGACTTCACTTTCACTTTTCACTTTCGTGCATTGGAGAAGGAAATGGCAACCCACTCCATTGTTCTTGCCTGGAGAATCCCAGGGACGGAGGAGCCTGATGGGCTGCCATCTCTGGGGTCACACAGAGTTGGACATGACTGAAGTGACTTAGCAGCAGCAGCAGCTACAGGTAGCTAGGAGAATGAGAGGTTCTTGAGCAGGAGAGTTATACTGATCATGTCTCAGTTATTGATCAAGTAACTCAATTCTGTGCTCTTTTTTCATCATGGAAAGTGTCTCTGAAAATCACCATTGACAGTCACTGACTTATGTTAAGCCAGTGAACCAGGTTAGATGAATCCAGTTAGGCTGACAGACGTGAAGTCCTGGGTTTGTGAAAACTGTCCTATTGCCAGCCCTTGGAAACCAGTGGTCTCTATGTAGACTGCATTATGTGTTTGCCCAAGATCTGCAGGGCCTGAGTATCAGGTCCTCAGAAAGTTTAGCTTCAGTCAGACAAACTGTCATCCCCACGAGGACTTCATTCTCTGGGCATGTGCAGTCCATATCCAGCAAGCGAAGGTTTATAATCAAATGTATAGACTTCCCTGGTGACTCAGATGGTAAAGAATCAGCCTGCAATGCAAGAGACCCAGGTTTGATCACTGGGTTGGGAAGATTCCCTGAAGAAGGGAGTGGCTACCCACTCTAGTATTCTAGCCTGGAGAATTCCATGGACAGAGGAGCCTAGGGGGCTATAGTCCATGGGATTGCAAAAAGTCAGATATGACTGAGTGACTAACACTTTCACTTCTTTTTTATTTTTCATAGTTTCAGACCAGAAAGGTTAATTATGAGCAAGCCAACATCATGGAAGGGAAAGGTCCATGCAAGACAAGTGCTCTGGTGAAATAGGAAAAGAACATTACCCCACTGAACTCCTGGTTAATATCTGAAAATTTTGAGGGGTTGTGCTTGCCTCAAACAATCTTGAAGAGATCAAGAAAATTAGATTACCAAGGGAACATTTCAAGCAAAGATGGGTACAATAAAGGACAGAAATGGTATGGACCTAACAAAAGCAGACATTAAGAAGAGGTGGCAAAAATACACAGAAAGTGAAAAAGTGAAAGTGATGTCTTTCAGTCGTGTCTGACTCTTTGCGATCCCATGGACTGTAGTCTACCAGGCTTCTCTGTCCATGGGATTTTCCAGGCAAGTGTACTGGAGTGGGTTGCCATTTCCTTCTCCAGGGGATCTTCCTGACCCAGGGATCGAACCCAGGTCTCCTGCATTGCAGGCAGATGCTTTACCCTCTGAGCCACCAGGGAAGCCCACAGAAGAACTATACAAAAAAGATCTCCATGACCCAGATAACCATGATGGTGTGATCCCTCACCTAGAGCCAGACATCCTGGAATGCCAAGTCAAGTGGGCCTTAGGAAGCATCAAGGTGAACAAAGCTAGTGGAGGTGATGGAATTCCAGTTGAGCTATTTCAAACCCTAAAAGATGATTGATGCTGTGAAAGTGCTGCATTCAATATGTCAGCAAATTTGGAAAACTCAACAGTGGCCACAGAACTGGAAAAGGTCAGTTTTCATTCCAATCCCAAAGCAAGGCAATGCCAAAGACTGTTCCAACCACTGCACAATTACACTCATCTCACACACTAGCAAAGTAATGCTCAAAATTCTCCAAACCAGGCTTCAACAGTACATGAACCATGAACTTCCAGATGTTCAACCTGGATTTAGGAAAGACAGAGGAACCAGATATCAAATTGCCAATATCTGCTGGATCATCGCAAAAGCAAGAGAATTCCAGAAAAACACCTACTTCTGCTTTATTGACTATGCCAAAGCTTTTGACTGTGTGGATCACACCAAATTGTGGAAAATTCTTCAAGAGATGGGAATACCAGACCACCTGACCTGCCTCCTGAGAAATCTGTATGCAGGTCAAGAAGCAACAGTTAGAACTGGACATGGAACAACAGACTGGTTCCAAATAGGAAAAGGAGTATGTCAAGGCTGTAAATTGTCACCCTGCTTATTTAACTTATATGCAGAGTACATCATGTGAAATGCTAGGCTGGATGAAACACAAGCTGGAATCAAGTTTGCCTGGAGAAATAGCTATAACCTCAGATACACAGATAATACCACCCTTATGGCAGAAAGCAAAGAACTAAAGAGCCTCTTGATGAAAGTGAAAGAAGAGAGTGAAAGAGTTGGCTTAAAACTCAATATTCAGAAAACTAAGATCATGACATCTGGTCCCATCACTTCATGGCAAATAGATAGGGAAATAACAGAAACAGTGGCTGACTTTATTTTTTGGGCTCCAAAATCACTGCAGATGGTGATTGCAGCCATGAAATGAAAAGACGCTTGCTCCTTGGAAGAAAAGCTATGACCAACCTAGACAGCATATTAAAAAGCAGAGACATTACTTTGACAACAAAGATCTGTCTAGTCAAAGCTATGGTTTTTCCAGTAGTCATGTATGGATGTGAGAGTTGGACTGTAAAGAAAGCTGAGCACCGAAGAATTGATGTTTTTAAACTGTGGTGTTGGAGAAGACTCTTGAGAGTCTCTTGGACTGCAAGGAGATCCAACCAGTCCATCCTAAAGGAAATCAGTCCTGAGTATTCATTGGAAGGACTGATGCTGAAGCTCCAGTACTTTGGCCACCTGATGCAAAGGACTGACTCATTTGAGAAGACCCTGATGCTGGGAAAGATTGAAGGCAGGAGGAGAAGGGTACAGCAGAGGATAAGATGGTTGGATGGCATCACTAATTTGATGGACATAAGTTTGAGTAAGCTCCTGGCATTGGTGATGGACAGGTAAGCCTGGCATGCTGCAGTCCATGGGGTCACAAAGAATCGGACATGACTGAGCAACTGAACTGAACTGAACTGAACTGTACTTGCCTAGAGTGACATATATCTAAAGCTTTCATTATTAAGTGCTTATTTTCTACCTGATATTGTGCTAAGCTGTGTTCACATATTATTTCTTTTAACCTCAATAATCCTGTCAGGTATTATTACTATCTCTATTTTAAAGATGCAGAAACTAAGAACCAGACAGATAGGTGGCTGAGACAGGCTTTGACTTTAGTGTTGGTTCCAGAGCCTCTAGTTCTTAACTCTTTTGTTGCACTTCTCACTTTAAATGAAATGAGAAAGTCAACTGGCTCGATGGCAGATGGAAAACATTGTAAATACAAAAGAGGTTAGGAAAGAGGCACAGAGGCAGAAATGCAGGCACCGTAAAAGGGCCTGGATGTGAAGTGCATGGGGGTAGGAAGCAGCTGAGTTTGTTGTTGCTGGTGGTGTGCATGTGTGTTGAGTGCCTTGCACCGTACAGGGAGACGCTGACCTGAGGCCAAGTCCTGCTACTCGGCTCCTCTTCAAGACGGAAAACAGATGAAATCAGTGTGCTGGTTTTCATGTAACCAAAAGTTTGGAGGCCCGGCAATGGGCTGAAAGACCCAGGCACAATGTTGAGAAAGGAGTTGGACAGCACATTGAAAGTGTAAGTGTGAAAGTGTTAGTCGCTCATTCGGGTCCGACTCTTTGCCACCCCACGGACTGTAACCCGCCAGGCTCCTCTGTGCTTGAGATTTTCCAGGCAATAATAATGGAGTGGGTAGCCATGCCCTTCTTCAGGGGATCTTCCAGACTCAGGGATTGAACCCGAGTCTCCTGCATTGCAGGCAGATTCTTTCATTATAGCCTGGGAAATATCGATCAAAGATCGTGGGCTATAGTGGAAGTGGAAGGGGACTTGAATAACTAGCTCTACCAACCTGAGTCAGCATTGCTTTCTGCCCCAGGGTCTGCATGTCTAAAATGGAGATAGTGGGACTTTCCTGGTGGTTCAGTGATAAAGAATGTGCCTGCCAAAGCAGGGGGAATGGGTTCTATCCCTGGTCTGGGAACTAAAATCCCACATGCTGCAGGATAACTAAGCTTGTGCGCTGCAACTAGGGAATCCAGCTCAGTCTAGAGTCTGTGTTCTGCAACAAGGGAAGCCACTGCAATGAGAAGCCCGCACACCACAACTCGAGAAAGCCCATGTGCAGTAACAAAGACTCCATGCAGCCAAAAAGAATTAAAACTAAATAAATAAAAATGGAGATGGCAGTACCACTTTGAAGGACCACTATGAGAGGTAAAGGAGGTGATGTATAGGGAGCTCACATTGTGTAGTGATCAGAACACACCATGTACTCAAATCCTTCTTTTCTCCCTTCCCTACATGGTGCCAGGTGGTGCCTTTGTCTCCACCATCCCTACTCTCTCCAGATATTTTTTCTAGTTTTTTAAAGACACCGTATACAGAATGTTTAGAGTATCATTTGGAGACCAGATTGACTAGGATTTTTCTTTTTTTTTTTCTTAGCTTCACAAATCTGATGAGGGTCTGGTGGGGTATACATCTGGGAAGACGCCCCAAACTTGGCCCTGGAGGCTCCTCCCGGGAAGGCCAGATCTCAGCTGCATGTGCCTTTTGGAGTCCCAGCCCCAGGCTGGAGAGGGGCTGGTTTCCCAAGCTTGGGCTGTGGAGGCATCACCTGGGTACAGATGAGCTTACGGGACAGCCGGGTCCTTGCGGCTGAGACAGGGGCGTGGCCTGCTTGTTGGGTTCACTCCTTTGTGCTGGGCTTTGCTGGTCAGCTGGCAGCGCTGGGTCTTGCTGTTACGCGTCGTGCTCAGAGCCTTTGTAGTGGACTCCTGGGCCCAGCAGGGATGTTTCCTCATGTGCAACACACACAGCTGCTACCTACTTACTAGCAGCACAGTTTGGGGCAAGACACTTGACTCTCCTTGCCTTATTTACCTCAAATATGAAGCAATAGAGCAATAGTGTCTACTGGTAGGGCTGCCGTGGGGATTAAATGGCATGAAACGTACAGGGGGTAGACCACAGAGCGTGACACACTGCACAAGCTCAATAATTATTCCTTATCCTTAGTGTGGCTGTTATTTGCTTTGATGAGTGTTCCTCTAGGCACTAAGTGCCATGCCACTGAGTCTCCACAACAGTTGGGTGGGACAGGCACCATGATGCCCACTTCAGAGACAAGAAAACTGGGCGTAGGAAACAGGGAATCGTGGTGCAGACACAGAGCTTTAAAGCTTTCTCTTTTCTCTGTCCACCACGCCTCACTGTGAGCTTCCTATTTGGTTTTAACCAGTGCTGTTTATTAGTTAACAATTGGCAGTGTACTGAGTGACTTGAGACTCAGAGTCGGACTGCATTTTATTTTCCCATTAATAACTCACTTCGCAACACTGACGACCCAGCAAGATCTTGTATGTGAAAGGACTACAGAACTTGGAAGCACTCTACAAAATATTTGTTTTTTTATTTATGTAGGCCCCCATCGTGTTCCAGAAAAGGGATTTGAAGTAGCCTATTAGTTGTCATTAGACTGATGATGATTAATGATTATAATAACAAGACAGGCATAATTGGTGCCAATTGTGCCTTTTGAAATGGCCTCCATGGAGGCCAGGCGGTGGGGAGGGAGAAGGCAGCCTCTGCCTCAGGGAGCTGAAAAGATGGGACTAATTGGTTAAAAGCAGCTTTGCTAATTGCTTTGGCAAGGGCCTGAGAGAAAGCTTTGGTATGATTATACATGAACGGGGTCCCTCAAAGCCCTGTGATTCTGGGCTATATCTGTTCCTCAAAACACAAACAGAAAAGAGAACAGATGTTCAGCCACTTGACAGAAATTTAATAAGACACTTAGAAAAATTACCATGTTCACTTTGCCCCGCCTGACCTCTTGGTAGGAAGCTGGAGGAAGGCCTGTTTCTGAGGCTGATATGAGTGGATCTAAAAAGGAGCACGTGCTAGAGTATTCCACCTATCTGAGATCCTGCTGTGTTCTGAGCCCCCACCTCTCACCAAAGGGTTCTTCGAAGAGGTTGATTATGACCGGTATATATGCTTTAAATTCTGGTTGAGAGTAAGTGGGCTGAGATTGAATTACCAAAATAATCTATCTGGGGAGTGAAGGAATAATGTGAAACTAGATCACAGCTCAAAATGGTAAATAAATCTCCATGGTGTGAGCTGGAACACTCAGGAGGGAGAGAAGCCCAAATATAAGATTTTTCTGGGGAAAAAAAAAATCCCCTCCCTCCCTTGTGAACAGTGTTATCACAGTTCAGAAACTGGCAACTAGAGTGTATCGGGGGGACTCCGCTCCAGCCAGGGGGAGGCCTGGGAAGGCTTGTCAGTGGTTACCAGTAGCTGTAGGGGGGTCAGAGAGTGGCCACGTGGGTTCAAAACTGACTCAACAGTTCACTGGTTGTATGCTCATTCAAGTCACATAACCGCTCTGAGCCTCAGTTTCCTCTCTTATACCTCATGGGGTTACTGTGAGTATTAAATGACACAAAGCACATGTATTCTTTTCCTGCGTGTGTGTGTGCTAAGTTGCTTCAGTTTTGTCTGCATAAGGCATAGCATGCTTAAGGGTTAATAAGCGTGGGCTAGGATGCAGCGGTATTGATATTAAACATGTAAGCATAGCATATTCCCATCTTTGCGACCCTGTAAACTATAGCCTTCCAGGTTCCTCTGCCCATGGGATTCTCCAGGCGAGAATACTGGAGTGGGTTGCCATGCCCTCCTCCAGGGGATCTTCCTGACCCAGGGATTGAACCCACGTCTCTTATGTCTTCTGCATTGGCGGCGGGTTCTTTATCACTAGCGCCGCCTGGGAGGCCCGTGTTCATTTTCTAGGGATGCTGTAACAAATCATAATACATTCGGTGGCTTAAAACAACAGAAATTTGTTCACTCACAGTTTTACAGGCCAGAAGTCAAGGTGTTGGCAGGGCTTGGCTTGCTCCTTAGGTTCTAGGGGGAATCCTTACTTACCTTTTCCTAGCTTCTGGTGGCTCCCTGCAAACCTTAGTGTGTTCCCTGGCTTGTGGCTGCATCTCTCTAATACACAATTATTTGTTAACTGTATGCATTTGTATAAGGCATAGCATGCTTAAGGGTTAATAAGGATGGGCTAGGATGCAGGGGTATTGATATTAAATATATTCAGTTCAGTTCAGTTGCTCAGTCGTGTCCCACTCTTTGCAACCCCATGAACCACAGCACGCCAGGCCTCCCTGTCCATCACCAACTCCCGGAGTCCACCCAAACTCATGTCCATTGAATTGGTGATACCATCCAACCATCCCATCCTCTGTAGTCCCCTCCTCCTCTTGCTCTCAATCTTTCCCAGCATCAGGGTCTTTTCAGATGAGTCAGGTCTTTGCATCAGGTGGCCAAAGTGTTGGAATTTCAGCTTCAACATCAGTCCTTCCAGTGAACACCCAGGACTGATCTCCTTGCAGTCCAAGGGACTCTCAAGAGTCTTCTCCAACACCACAGTTCAAAAGTATCAATTGTTTGGCGCTCAGCTTTCTTTAAAGTCCAACTCTCACATCCATTAAATATCTTAGCATAGCGTAAATTCACAGCTACAAAACTTTTAGATCACGGATATTGGGAGTTTACGTTTGTTCATGCCAGAATTTCCTTCTTAGTCATCTTCCCCAGTATTGAGCCCAGAAGAAAGTGAACTGGTATTGGATTCAGAGAGCCCCAAAAGTGTAAACACTGAGTCTGCTTGAACTTCCAGGAGCTCCTGTTTCCTTTTCTGTAAAATGGAGCTGATAATTGATTTCTCCCTTCCTCAAAGGGCTTCTGTGGATGTGGAGAGAATAAGGGGAACAGCTATGGACCCCAAGGTGTAGGGACAGAAATTAGAGAAGGTCTTGGATCAAGTACCAAACGAACCAATGAGTGACACCAAATTCAACCAGGCAAGGACATGGGCAGAGTCCACAAGGAACCCAAGATGAAAGTGGTCAGGGGAACTTAAATGTTCCTTCCAATGCACGGGATGGTGACCAGTGGTTCACAGGGTTCTGGGCTAATTCATTCAGGAGGGTCAGGTGCTGTTCCAAGTGTGGGAAATTTATAGTGGAGAGTTGAAAGCACAGCCTTTACTATCCTGGGGCTTATAGTTGAGAGGGAGAGGCAGATGTTCTTTAAAACTGGAGATATAAAAACTGTGTTAGTGGCTGGAAAAGAATCTCATGGGGAGTAGTTATGAGAGACCAGGTATCATGGAGGCTCTGAGCTGATCTGGAGGAGGGGAAGTTAAGAAAGGGTTGTCCTAAAGAAAGGGACGTTTGAATTGAGAGGTAGGAGAGGACAAGGAATTTTTGGCCTGATATGAGATGGAGTGGAGTGGAGGGAGGTGGGGAGGAACACATGGGTTGAGAGTGAAGCTTGCGCCAGAATCTTTGAGCCCTGCTGTTCCTACATGTCTGTGGGGGTTTCCTTCTCTCCAGCCCTGCTGAAGATGGCCAAGCTGTCTGCTCCAGGTCTCAGATTTGGCAGCAGAGGGTCACAGGCGTGTGTAGCTTGGCCCACATGTGTTTTGATTTTGGAGGTGAGGGAAGAGTTGTCACCAGTTAAATCTGAGAAATTCACATACAGTTTTGGAATCCTAACTTCTCCTGCAAAATCAGGAACTATGGCAATACTGGCCTTCGTCTCTTCAAGATGACCCCCAAGGGAAGATGTGTAGCAGTTTTCAGATGCAAAATACAGAGACTCCACAGGCCCCGTCTTTCTGTATACTTCCTGCCTGGTGAGATCACTGATCTCTGTCCTACCAGGAACGGTCAAATAAGAGAGAACAGACCTCCTTGGTTCTTTGGAGAAGATTGTTTCAAATTAAAACTCGGATACCCAATTAGGAAGACTTTTTATATTCCTCCTCCAGGAAGGACATATCCTCTCTCCATGGAAAGATTCTGGGTGCCCTGTAACTGGCTTTCTTTTATTTTTCTTTTTTCCTCCTTTCCATATTTAAAAAAGTAGCAATGAAACTTTTTGAGCAAAGACTATCTTATGTAAAAATGCAGCCTAAGTCACAGACCAAAGTGAGTTTGCTCAGACTGAATCTGGAACATTGGTTACTTTACTTTTTCCTGTTCTCCTCCCCAAGGTAGCTCAGGGGCACCCCTAAGGAAACCTGGGATTCCTCAGAATAAAGTTGAGAACTAACTCACACCTAAAACATTGAGGGAGAGGCTCTGCCATTTGGAGAAAAAGTGTATAGAGCTAAGTATATAGCCTGAAATTGGCCAATGTGCCTACTGCATGTCATTCAATTTCAGGCGGACCCCCAAGTTCAGAGGTGAGGAAACAGCAGTGCCTTCAAGACACTAGGTTTGCCTTGGTAACTAGATTTCTCCCCTCCTGTTCCCCATCCCTGTCCTCTGGCATAGACAGTGACAGCTCAGGTAGCAGCCAGCGAGGATTAGTCACTCCTGCGAGTGTGCGAGGTCCGATCGTCCTTGTGACTTGGAAGAGACCTGGAGCTGACCTCTACTCAGGAGGTGTGACTTCCTGTGGCATGCAGCGTGGAAAAGCAGTTGCTGCCCCGCAGAAGCTTTAGAGTGGAGGCCAGCTCTCCTTAACCTGGTAGGTGCAGGTACACAGAACTCCGGGAATGCCCAGAAGATTCCCAGCCACCAGAAGGAGGTTTCTGACCTTCTTCAGCCTAGCCTAGCAGCTGTACTGTCACATTATTATAGATGCTTGTCACTGAAGCATCACTGTCTGCAACCTTGACATGCACCGTTTCAGATTCATTTTTCAGAATTGCTCTGAAAGCCCAGGGCCCGTCCCATCCATTAGTGGAACTCCTCTGTGACAGGTGTTGGGAGTGATGGAGGTGGTAGGGAACGCCCCATGCTCTGCTGATTCATGGGAGACACATTTGAAAAGATGTAAGCTGGCTGGGGCAAAGCCTCCATAGAGGTTTGCAGGCAGTTTCTTCCCTCTCAGAGGAAGGCATCCTGCTTCTATAGGGCTGCATGACCCCTTCCTGGAAAAACAGAACTTGCACACACCCCTGAGGGCTGAACTCTTCAGAACTGAGGGTGTCACCTGTCCAAACTGTATGCTCTTAGGCTGAAGAGGAAAAGTTAAAATTTTACATAATCTCCTTCTCCTTCTGCCTCTGTAACTCAGCTTACCCCTTGCAAAGTCTAGATCACATAGGTCACGTAGTCTCAGAAAGTGGGGACTTGCAATACTAGGAACTGGAGTTTATCTCGCTCACCCTTGTCCTGCTCTTTGCAGTCACCCAGCCCTGGCAAGCCTGCTTCATCATGCCTGTCCAGGCCAGGCATCCCCCTCCCCATCTTTACTGCTGTTCCCACGCGTGCAAAACCCTTAGTTTACACCAGCCTATTAACAGCTAGTGTTGCCCAGTACAATCTGTCTGTAAGAACTCTGTAATCCCTTTGTTCGGGGCTCAGGGCTTGGAGTGTTAACTCCTCTGGGCCCACTGGCATAATAAACCTGAGTTCTCCGACTCTGAGTGTGGTGCTTGGTTTCTCGAGTATTGGTTTCTGCAACAAGGCAAGCTTCTAAGACTCTGTATGTTTCCATTTCCTCATCCCCATAAAGAACTAATAATATCCATCTCCCAACCTCATCCATATAATAGAAATCATATTACCTACCTTGCAATCTCATCTGGTTAGTAGAAATTATAATACCCACCTCTCAATATCAGTTGTAGAATAGAAATAATAATGCCCCTCTTGCAGTTCTGTTGTGAGAATTAGAAATAACATACCTAAAATGCCGAGCAGTGCCTTTAGTACATTTAATACCTAACAGGAACAGGAATTCTTAGCTTTATAGAGGTCTGAGCTAATTCACTTGCTCAACCTCCAGGTATGTTTAAAAAGATAAAGATATCCCCAAATTGTTACAAGAATTGTGCATTTTAAATGTTTACTTTGGATGGATGAATGCTTCTAACAAACATACAAGAATAGAAGGACTATGTGGATAGTCTCATTTAAGGGTGACCTCAAAAGTCTAAATCCATGCCCTTGAAGAGATGGGGTCCGGGTCAAATGCTCCACCCTACCAACCGTGCCCATTATGGGCTCTAAGTAGGCCCTTAATAAATGGTGGTCATTATAGCATGATATAATAGTACCAGACATGTCCCTTGAAGTTATAAACAGTGTTTCCTCTCCCAACTCCATCTGCCTGTAAATTGGCTGAGTTTTCTCAGCATTAAAACACTTCGTGAACTCCAAGCTATGCTAGGGGAAACTGGGATGAAGCTGGCTTCAGCTGTTGGTGCTGCCGAGAGTTACTGTGGCCTGAGTGGTCCCACTTTCGTGGCTTGGTTGACCCACAGGCCCGATTTAGTTTGTACTCTGGAGGATGTGATGATTTAGGGTAAGGCAAACCCTGCTGGTTACAAAATGCCCCAGGCTGAATGGGGTCAGACTGGAATCCTTTCAGACTGGATTTCATTTAGCAGGCCTCCAGGTGACTGTCCTATCAAAACAGCTTTCAAAACAAAAACAACAAAAAATGTAAAAGCCAGCTTTCTCCTCACCTAGACCAGTAATCCCATACTTTGGCCATGGGTACATGACTTACCACTCCAGTATTCTTGCCTGGAGAATCCCCATGGACAGAGGAGCCTGGTGGGCTATAATCCAGGGGGTCGCAAAGGGTCACACACAACTGAGTGACTAAGCACAGCACAGCACATGGTTTACTAGGAAGAAGGGATTTATCCTTCTAGGATTCTGCTGAGATGAATTTTCCAGGTCTTCAGATGTTAACCCTAGGTAAAAGTCGGTGCCTTATTACAGACCTACGAGAGCATAAAAGCCCCTACTTCTTATGTAGTGATAGGAAACTCTTCTCGCTTGGCTGAGGAAGACATGCGTTCCAGAGATGAGTGGGATACTTTGACTTGCAAGTTCTCAGAACTACAAAGTTTGATTATCAACCCACATCAACCAAATCCCTGATCATACTTGTGAACTAAAAGTAGGAAGCACTCAATAATTGAATGCCCATGAGAACTGCAGTCATGGGGTATTTTAAAATGGGGACCTTCTGTGAAAGTCCAGGACCCTTGACCATAACATATAGAAATGAGTGTTCAGAGCCTGTCTCTTTCAGATCTGGGCCTCCAGCAAAGATCATGCTTTTTAGGAGTTAATTTTGGGACCACTCATTACTTTGAAATCACTCCTTGGACATGTTGAGAATTTGCTGTTTTCATCAGAGGGAACTTACTGCAAAGTTAATTTGAGATTATATTTAGTGATATGCTTTATCATTGTTGTACTGAGAGGTAATTAGGAATAAAATGGGAAACAATTCCCATAAAAGATTGTGATTAGCATTGATTATGCATACAATCCAAGTTTTTCTACTCCCATCTTGTTGCGTCTTCCTTCTCACTAATTAGCATTAATTTTGCCTCCCCACATGCTCTGAAACACAGATCCTGGTTCTGACTCCATTCTCAGGCTCCCTTTACTCGTCCCTCTCTTCTCTGGATTGAGGGTTAATAAAGCACTGTTTTTAGGGCCCATCTGGCCAGACTGCCTCCTTGATTTTCCACTGTGGAATCCTTGAATTTCTCCTTTCTGTCCCTCACCTGCACTTCATCTAGGTGGAGCAAAGGAGGCTGCTTAGGGGAGGCAGCTAGTGACCCCAGAGTTGCTTAGAGGTGACAGGTATCCTGAGGCCAAGATTTCGGGAGGGGAGGCTAGACTAGGGGAAGAAGAGCTAGAGTTATCTGCTGGGGTTGTCTGCAGGCGATACTGGGAGTGCTGTCTCTTCACCAGTCACCCAGGGTTCAGGCCAGTTAGGGGGAGTATCAGCTAAGAGGTCAAAAGAATGGTCTTGCCTTCCTTTGTCTGCTGAGAAATGGAGTACTTCCTGCCTATTAGTAAACAAGGATTTCACCTTTGTCAGGGATTCCAGCCCTCCAAATGTGAATTCCTGAGCCCTAAGGGCACTCAGGAAGGAGACGAAGGCCTTCGGAACCTGACAGCCACTCCCTAGTGTGAACACTGAGGAACTCGGGATGTGAAAAACGCAGGACCCCTGGCCCCAGACAGCTGAGATGCTTATGAAAGAAATGATTTCAGTGAGCCCTGAGTCTTGCATCTTCCCATACGTAGAAAAGTGCTAAATTCCTACACTTGGGATATCTTTTCTTTAATTAACAATAATCTTTTGATGTTCAGACTACCTGCCCTTTGTCGCAGCAAAACTTCTACATAACCTGGCTCCTCCCCTCGCCTCCTTGGAGCAGTTCTCTCAAGGTTACTTGAGATGCCATCGCCCGGGCTTGAAGTCGTAATAATTCCCACCGAATAAAACAAAACTCTCAACTTTTAGGTTGTGACCATTTTTTAAGTCAACACTGCAAACCTCCCCACTTCTTATTTCTGACAGACTGGAATTCCTAACTAGAGACAGAATGAAATCATTGCATACTACGGGAAGTGGAGCTTAAACAGGAAAGAATGAGATCGTCCACATACTGATAAGAAGAGTGTCAGGTCCCAGGGTAATTGGCACATCAGATTTTTGTGCTTTTGGGTCAAGGTAGGGGCAATGGCACCCCACTCCAGTACTCTTGCCTGGAAAATCCCATGGACGGAGGGGCCTGGTGGGCTGCAGTCCATGGGGTCGCTAGGAGTTGGACACAACTGAGCGACTTCCCTTTCACTTTTCACTTTCATGCATTGGAGAAGGAAATGGCAACCCACTCCAGTGTTCTTGCCTGGAGAATCCTGGGGACGGGGGAGACTGGTGGGCTGCTGTCTATGGGGTCTCACAGAGTCGGACACGACTGAAGCGACTTAGCAGTAGCAGCAGCAGCAGGGCT
>NW_011494867.1:8295148-8302901 GCF_000754665.1 Bison bison bison
CAGCAGCAGGGCTAGAGAGCATAGGAACACTGAGTGACTGGGGGTGGTGGGGGAGGACGGAAGAATGCTGAGTGGAGAAGCGACCCAGAGGGGAGAGGCCTGGAAGTGATGAAGACAGAACTCCAGCCTGTGGAACTGATCCTGAGAGAACCCTGCTGCACTGTGGTTTCCTTGTCCAGCTTGACCACTGGGGAACTATAGCTGAGACCAGGTCCCTGGGCTCTGGTGAGGCTCTCCAAGGCTACAGTGTTTTTCTGGGAATTTCAAGTCAGATCCGCTCTGGGCCCTTCCTCTTGACATGTGTAGTGAAAAGGTTTGGTTGGGGTGAGGCGGGAAGAGACATGATTTCCTCCATCACAGAGGTTAAAAGCTACCTTCACGGAAACACTGCTCTGCTCTACACCTTAAATCTGTCTTCCACTTGAGCTCTGAAAATGCGAATGAGATCATACCATGCCCAGCTAAAAACCTTCCAAAGGTTTTCCAATGCTAAGAAAATCAAGCTTCCAAATTTCGAAGCCCGATGTGAACTGGTTCTTGCGTCTCTTTAGATGTCATCTCCTACCCCTCGCTTTATTCTTCCATTCATCTGTCCTTCCTTCCTTCCACGCGTCCTTCTATCCATCCATCCATCCACTCTGACTCACGGTTGCTTTCTTACTATTCCTTAGGTGCATTTTGGTCATTCCTTCTTGGCACTTGCTATTCCTTCTGCCCAGAATAATCTTTCCCTCAATACCCGTGTGGCTTATTTATTTGCTTCCTTTATTTGGGTCTCTGTTTTAATGTCATTTCTCCAAGAGAAATTTTCTTCACCATCCAGGCTTGTGACTGGAAGGGGGATGGCAGAGGCTTAAGTGTGGTCTTCTGTTCCCTGATCTGAGTGCTTGTAGCATTTTTGTGTTCGCGTGTTAGTATCCAGTCAGCCATAACCTCTGGCTTGTGTACTTCTCTGCGTGCCTGTTATACTTCAACAGAAACTTGAAAATAAATACCCACATTCCCGTCTCACCCTGCTCCTCGCTTTGTTTTATTTTTCTTCGTGGCAATTATCACGACCTGACATTGTCTATATCCTTATTTGCATCCTCTGTCATCCTCAAGCCAGGTGTAAATTTAATGAGACCAAGGATTTGGTCTGGTTTCCTGTCTTATACCTATTGCATAGCGCAGTGCCTGGCATGTCGGGGTAAAGAGATCGTTGTTGAATGAACATGTGAGTGAATGGTTGGATACTTTAAACCATTAGAAGGCATACACAAACTGAGGACAGGGATAGCTAATTCATCTGGTGCTTTAAGTTGTAAAGGTCTGACAGGACTCAGCTGCCACTAGAATTCCACTTTCCCGTTGGAAACTTCTGCTCTCTTGACTCTCCATGACTCAGAGCTTCGTTTCTTTCCTCCAGTTGCCTCTCAACACCTGCCCTCAGACAGGAACCTCATCACCAAAGACCCAGTTTAGAGCATCCATGTGGTACAGAGTCAGTTGCCAAACAACAAAGTGTCTTAGAAAAGAGTTGGGTCAGAAAGTCATTCCCCCGAGCTCTTCATCTGCAGTGAGCTCAGTGGTAAGAACACCAAATTTGAGAGACCTGGGTGTGAATCTTATCTCTACCTTGTTTTAACCATATAATCTTAGGCAATTTACTCAGCCAGCTAAGCCTCAGTTCCTCATCCTGCTAACGATGCCACCTGGGGTTTTTCTGAGGATTAGGTGAGGTGTTGTGCATCAAGCCCTTGGCACAGCTCCTGACGTTCCAGCCTTGTTAAGAATGCTTGACATTCTTAAGCTCGTAGCTCCAACAGCGTTTGCTGTTGACATCCGTACCCCTCCTATGACATTACACGCTGCATTTCTTTCTGCTCACACCTTTAGATCTCACCACTGAGCCCCCGACCACGACTCTGTCTTCACATGAAGTATGATATTTTAAGACATGAACGTTTGATTTATTTTCTGGTGTCTTAAACAAGACAGTGTGTGTGAGGAGGCTTGGAAAGCCATAAAGTGCTTTATAGATGTACTTGTGTGCTCAGTGACTCCTGTTTGCTCCTTAGCCTCTTTTTGAGTCAGCATGAAAGAGCAGGACTCCTGTGGACCTTGGCTGGAGAGACAATGAGCGATCACCGAACTTTCTGAAGGCTCAGTTTCCTCATTCGGGGAATGGGGATAATAACAGGGTCCCCTTTCAGATTGATTCTGAGTGTCCATGAAGGTAGTAGGTAAAAAATCACTTTCAAGAAATAGTGCAGAAGTGTAAATGTTCCCTGCTTCGTCTGTCCCCATGCCCTTCTTTCCCATCTCATGTGTGGTTTTGTTAAATCTTAGAAGAGCCTTTTATTTGTCTTCTCCCAACTTTCTCCAAATTATTTTTTTTTACTAGCCATAGATTATTAAAAACAATTTTTCTTTTTTTTTTTTTTGCCTCTCCTATGGGCCTATTTATCAGCCTTTATCCTGAGGACCACAGAAGGGGCCCAGTGGGATGGACAATTCCCTGCAGAGATTCCACACTGAGACATGAGCCTCACTGCAGATACATTCTCCTGGTATTTGACTGTATCCTGATTCCCTTCAACTGTAGTTTTTCCACATATTACACTGGGTCATTATAATCATAGCACCTGATTGATTTTAAACCATGTGTCTTCCATTTCTCAGAGAACAGCCAGTAAGCGCCGGTTGACTGATGGCCCAGTTAGAAAAATTCATGTGTCTGGAGGGCAAGAGGAAAAGAATATACTGTGTTTGGTTTTTATATCTTTAGTTGTCTAGAGAAATGATTTTTTTTTTTTTTACTCCTTCAAATATCTTGCTGGAATTGACTCTCTTCATTTATAGTCAGTGGACCTCTGCAAACTTTGTGATCAAACGGTGGTTTGATCACAGACTGGCAGGATGAGAGCAGCAACCGGAAGCTTGTTAGAAATGCAGAACCTTAGGTCCCAGTCCAGGGCTCCTGAATCAGGAATCAGAGCTTGCTTCACCACCTCCACCCCATGATTGCTGTGCTCTGGAAAGACGGAGGAGCGCTGTTTTTACAGCACTGTGATCCTGGCTGGACCGGCAGGATCTGGGCCCATTTTCAGCCTGGTAAGGCAGTAGGGAGCTCTGGGCTCTGGGGTGACATGTGGCGGAGAAATGGCACAGCACTTTAGAAGACCACCCACTGAGGGGTCAGACAGGCTTCCGGATCTGCAGACCCTCCGGCTGTTTGCCTGGTGCCAGATGTCTTTGGCCTGACCTCATTTTTCCCTTCTCTGTAGGACTGTGGTCCCGCTGGGTACCAATCACTGTAGCTGCAATCATTGTTATCTTTTCTGATGCCCCCAAAGCCTCCTTAAGAGCTTACCAACTGATTTAGTTAGAGAAATCCAAGTGTTGAGAAAGGAAGCTCAAATGAGTTTGTTTTTGTCTTGCTTATCTGCCTAGAGAAAGCATCCTTGCTCTTTCAAACGTCTGATAAATGGACTTGATTATCCTCTTCAAGCAAACACGTGGTGGAGCAGTGGGAGTTGTGGTTTGTTGGAAATTCTATGGGCCGCCAGCAAATCCTTCTCTTTGCTGTTTTCTTTTCCATCCTGGTCACAGAAAGTTTTCTGAGACACAAAGCCCTGATGTAGGTTTCTGTACTCTGCACCCCACAAAGAGCTGGAGTGTCTGAGAAGGGGTTTGCAATGCCTGGGGTCGAGGTCCAGCAGAGCAACCCTTTGGTGTCAGTTCAATACTAACAGTGTTGTTGGTTAGTCAAGCTGATTTTTCCTATTCACTCAACAATTTGCTTATTCAGCAGACAGATATTAAACTCACAACAGAGTGGTTCCCAGCATGTGTTCTGCATCCTGGCTTGCCACTTAGCAGCTGTGAAGCCTCAATGAGTTTTTTTAAACCTCCCGGTACCTGTTTCCTCACTGATAAAATTGAGATAGTAGATCCATCTCCGGGGTTGTTGTGAGGATTAAATGGGTTATTATTTCCATACGTTAACTGAGAGTCATCCCTGGCATCTGGTGGGCACAGTTTAAGTTTGCTGCTGTGTTAATACTGTAGGTCAAACACATTGCTAGGCAGCAAATGTAGGGGCGAGGAATGCGGCAGGGTCTAGCCAGTAAGGACCCGCCTTTACAGAGTGCACGTTCCCTGGGGAGATGGGCAGTATACCACTTCTCAGCAGATTGACACTGAATTTCCCCAGGGAGAGACACGCAGGGTGCAGTAAGACTGGGATTCCAGTGGACCTGGCCCATTTGGGGCGTGTCTTGGAAGGTGTCCCCAGGAAGGTGACATTTGTGTTGGGCTCCCAGTGTGGCAGAAATACAGACAGCTGGGGGTGGGTGGGGCATGGGGCAGGGGAAGGCACAGCACTGAGAAGCTGGGTAGGGCCTGAGATAGAAATTCTTCTGTAGGGATTCTCAACCTTTAATGAACTTCAGAATTTCTCAGAGATGCTGCTTAAAGATGTAGATTCCTGGACCACCCCCAGGAATTCTGATCCAGGTGATCTCAAATGGAATCTTCACTTTAGTAAGACTTTTGGGGTGGTTAGCATAGTGGAGTCATAGAAGATAGTGTCGACAGCACAGCTGCTGCTGCTGCTAAGTCACTTCAAAAGCTAGACCTTGTTAAAGATGCATGTTTTTGTATTCATCTTGAGAGAATTGGGGAACCATTCAGGAGTTTTTTATGGTATAGTTGTAGTAAAATTTATATACTGTTGAATTCACGTTTTTAAGTTCTGTGGTTTTTAACAGAATACACAGTTATATGACCACCAGTCTATCACAATCACTATGTAGAATATTTCGTTCACCCCCAAAAGTTCCCTCGTGCCCTTTTTTCAGTCAAGCCCTTCTTCCTGTCCCAGCACTGGCAACCAGTGGTCTGTTTTCCCTCATAGACTCTGTCCTTTTCTGATTGCTGTTGAAGTGGAATCACACAGTACACAGCCCTTTGAGTCTGACTCCTTTCACTTAGTAAGATGCTTTTGTGATCAACCCATGTTATTCCATGTGCCCATAGCTTATTCCTTTTTATTTATGAATAATATTAAATTGAACAGTTTGCTTATCCATTCAACATTTGATGGATATTCAACTTATTTCCAGTTTTTGAAGACAGTGAATAAATCTGATGTAAATATTCTCATATAGTTATTTGTGTAGACATGTGTTTTTATTTCTCTTATATAAATACCTAACAAAGAAATTGTTACAGAAGGCAATGGCACCCCACTCCAGCACTCTTGCCTGGAAAATCCCATGGATAGAGGAGCCTGGTGGGCTGCAGTCCATGGGGTCATGAAGGTCGGACATGACTGAGTGACTTCACTTTCACTTTTCACTTTCATGCATTGGAGAAGGAAATGGCAACCCACTCCAGTGTTCTTGCCTGGAGAATCCCAGGGACGGCGGAGCCTGGTGGGCTGCCATCTCTGGGGTCGCACAGAGTCGGACACGACTGAAGCGACTTAAGCAGCAGCATGCGAAGTGCGTGTTTAAATTTTAAGAAACTGCGAAACTGTCTTCCAAACTGAGCACACCACTTCGTGCTCCCAGCAGCAGTGAATGAGAGACGCTGTTGGTCCATATGTTTACCAGCACTCGGTATCATCAGATTTTTTGGAAACTTTAGTCATTTATTATGGTTTGAATTTGCAGCTTCCTGATTGCTAATGAAGTTGAGCATCTTTTCTCGTGTTTACTTACCATACATTCATGGCTTTTCTTCAGTAAAATGTCCATTCATATATTTGACCATTAAAACAAAATTGGAGTTTTTGTTTTATTCCTATTGAGTTTTGAGAGCTCTTAATGTAGTCTAGCTGTAAGTACTTTATCAGCAATGTGTTGTGCAAATATTTCCTACTATGCTATGACTTGTCTTTTGATTTTCCTAATAGTGTCTTTCAGACAGCAGAAGTTTTAAATTTTATGAATTTTGATATATCAGTTTTTGTTTTATAGTTCATAGTTTTGTGTTTTATCTAAGCAATATTTGTCTCACTCATGATTGTGAAAAATTTTTCTTATAAGTTTTATGGTTTTAAGTTTTAAATTTAGGTCAATGATCCATTTACATTTACTCTGTGACCTAGTCCTGAAATGTGATATAGGTCAAGATTTTTACTACTGTACCTTTATTTAAAAAGCTGATTGACCACATATACTTAAGCTTATTTGGGGAATTCTATTTTACTAATCCAAATAGCCATACTTTATCATTATCACACTGCAGGGATTGGCAAACTATGCCAATCTGGCCAAATTTATGCTTCTGCAGTTTTTATAAATAAAATTTTATTAGAACCCAGTCATTTATTTATGTATCATCTGTGGTTGAGTTTTTGTTCTGGCTCTGTTCATCATCTGTGTAATCGCAGTCAGTTTATATAATTTCCACGGATCTGTTTTCCCATCTGTAAAATGTAAACATTCTTTGCCTATACTTTGCCCTGCCCTTCTAACAGAATTTTTGTGATGATGTATATAGAATATATGAAATGTATCTAAATGATACTATGAAATGTGTCTATATGATATTATGAAATCATGAAGGACTATAGCTATAAATGGCTTTAAAATCTAGGGATTGCTATTCTGATGATAACAGGTTATAAGGTTGATGGGGAGACATTCTCAGCTCAGAGAAAGGCAGCGCCCTGAGGGCTGACGGGTTGAGAGAGGAGCCTGGTGGCTTTCAATAGCCTTTTTTTAAAATCACAGTCTTGTATTTTCCCTCTCCTTGCTTGACACCCACATGGCTTCCCTTTCTTCTCAGGGTAGCTCTCACCTCTTTTTCTGTCTTCACCCTCTGTGCTTCAGCCATTTGAGCTTCTTCCCTCAAATGTGCTAAACGCTCCCTCCTGTCTCTCAGACTGGGCATATGCTGTTGCTTCTGCCTGAAATCTGCTTCCCCAGCCCTGCATATCATTAAATCCCACTTGCCTTTCTGATCTCAGCGCCACCAGAAAATCTTCCCTATTCCCTCACATCTAAGTCAGCCATCCTTTTATGAATTCCTATACAACCTGTGCAAACACATTTTGTTTAATATCATCCTTACATTGTACTGTTAATTGCTATTTGCCTCTAAAACATAAAGTCGTATATAAATTATAAAATATTTCAATATAAAAAATCCATTACACTACTCCGTGTGAGTGTGTGTTTCTTCTTTGTCATGCCCTGCATGCTAATGTCTCTCAGTCGATGACAGCTGTGGACTCAGCTGACTCTCCTCTACACCTTGATCAATAAATGTCATTGTATACCTTGGGAATGTTCTCCCTTCGTGAGTACCTACAGCATGATCTTGAAGTAAGTGTGTTTGGCAATATGTGTTGTTTCCTCTGCAAGAGTCTTTCTCCCTGCTCTCTATGCTTTGTGTCCTAGAGAACAGTTCTGACTCCAGTAACTGGGGATGGATATGCGGGTGTTGATACTGGACCTGCCCCAGAGAATCCAAGGAAGAGTATCACACTGGAGGCTGGCACACACTTTTGACAATGACTGGAGTTCATGGTAGAGCAAAAGTAAGGCATAGAACAGCAGATATTGTGGGCAGGTTGGCCTCTAACATCATGATATTGCTGTAAAAGTCTGAGGGATTGTCTGACAATAGCTTAAGACCAGCCACTGAAAGAAATTATGGATGGGTGGCAAGTTATGATGTAGGGGATTTGAAGACTGCTTGCAATGTACAAATACAGGCCACAAGTCCAAATAAACTCAATACAGTTTTTTTAAAAAAA
>NW_011494867.1:8303001-8309384 GCF_000754665.1 Bison bison bison
TTTTTAAAAAAATTAATTCATTTTTGGTTGTGCTGGTTCTTTGTTGCTATGCACGGGCCTTCTCTAGTTGCAGTGAGCAGGGTGTACTCTTTGTTGTGGTGCACAGACTTCTCATTTTGGTGGCTTCTCTTGCTGTAGAGCACAGGCTCTAGACACGCAGGCTTCAGTAGTTGCAGCACAAGGGCTCTGTAGTTGGGGTGCATGGGCTTAGTTGCTCTGTGGCACGTGAAATCTTCCCAGACCAGGCACTGAACCCATATCCTCTGCATTGGCAGGTGGATTCCTATCCACTGTACCACCAGGAAAGTCCTCCATATGGTTTTGATGTAGCTACCACTCTCATTCCAGGAATGTTCTCCCATGCTGAATGGATACAATTGTGTGTCTGTAATGGCATCAAGTGCACTACAAATAACTGTTTCTTACAAATAATGCTTCTCTTTCCCTCTGGCTGGCTTATAAACTCTGTGAGGGCAGATCTCTTGTCTGTCTTACTCATCACTGGAGTGAATGGTGTGGTCTACCGTCCATTTCCCCCTCAGGAATTAGGTATTCATTCCCTGGCTGCTGGATGTGTTGCCTGCTGATGATTCACAGCCGAGTTCTTCCTAGGGCCATGCCCTGCTCTTAGGGAATTGCTTTGTCCAAGATTGTGTCCCCTCCCTGTGACCAGACAGCTTTCAATGAGTCGTAGATGGTGGTGTGTATGTGGATTGTCCCCAATTGCCTCAATTTGGGACAACTCTGAAGGGCCCACCAGTCCCACATTGGTTGACTGAGATCATTCTGCAGCTGCATCGCAGTTGAAATTCTAATTTGACTTCTCCTGTTTCCGCATGGGGGTTGTTTCTCTAGTAAGCTTCCTGCACACAATCCTGCATCTTAAATTCTGTTTCCCAGGAAATCAAAGATATCCCCCAGTGCTTGACCCCTTTCCAGCCTTTTCGTGGTCTGAAGGGCCTCCATGTTACAGATGATAAAATGGAGGTTCAGTGCACTTCTGTGACTTGCCCAAGGCCACCTACATACTATGTGCTGAGCTGGGAAAATACTTATTTCAAAGTGTTGATGGTTTAAATGAGAATGAAAAGTAACTATGAAGAGTAGATCCTTGCTAAATGCTAGTGTTCTTTTTCTAAAGGGTTGGAAGTATGCTTGAAGAGTTGGAGGAGGAGGGAAGGAAGTTTATAGAGACGCTTGTATAGTTTGCACTTACCGGTGATGAAACATGACACAGGGCCACTTCTACATCCTTGTTCCGGGTCAGAGATTAAGCCTTTTCATCTGTGCTCATGTGGTTTGTTTCTCTGTCAATAGCCTACTTGCTTAGAAAGAACCTTCTCTTTTAGTCATATTTGATGTAAGGAAACATTAGCCTATAAATTAACTATTCCCTAAAGACTCCTATTTCCATGTACCAGAATACTTCTTTTTTTTTTTTTTTTTTCTGTTGGAAAACATTTTGACCACACACTGAGCTGATTATCAGTGTAATTGTGCTGTAATCACATCTGAGCAAATCAACTCTGACTGTCCGCATACTCACAGAGAAAAGACTGAAATCTGTCAAATCAGAAAACAGCAACAGGTGACCTCATTCACAAAGAGGGATGCTCCTTCTACCACACAGCTCTTTCTGTGGATAAATAGAGTATATGTACAGGTCGAGAAGCATTCACCTAACACACACAGAGAAGGTCTGCAAATTGATAGCAAATGGCTAGCTATTTCCCTCGGAGATTTTTGGAGTAAGTGGTTTATGAGATACTTCTTTTTTTGCCATTTGGGATACAAAGATGAAAAAGGTACTAGGCTGATAAAGAATTAAAGGCAAAACCTTATTAGTCTCTCGGTCTTAAACTTTTAAACTCAAGAGATCTGAGTTTGGATACTAGCCTGCTGTGTGATCCTGGAAAATCTTTTGAATAGCTCAAGTCAGATTAGGTTATGCTGCAGGAACAAGCCCCTCGAAATTCCATGAGTTTACAATCACTCATTAAAAGTCCACTGCTAATCTAAGGCCTCTTCATGTCAATTCTTTTCTAAATGATGACTCAGGGTCCAGGTGGTTCCACCTGGTTCCTCCATCCTCTCCACAAGTGGCCACGGCAATCTTTATACCAGGGTATGGGAGAACTGAGAGCAAAGACACATTCTTCTAAGCTTTGACCCTGAAAGACCACATTTCTTTGGCTACAACACAATGACCAGAACTAATTGCATGTCTTTGTCCACTGCAAGGAGGTTGGGAAATGTTGGGGAACACAGAGATACTGGGGGAACAGTAAACATTTCTGCCATAACTGGCTTTCAGTTTCTACGTTTCCAAACGAATTCACCTGTTTGTTAAATGATGCATGCATCGAAGAGCTAGTGCATACCTTTTATGTTCAGTCATTGTGCTGAGCCCTCGGCAGGTAAGAGGTGCGCAAGATGCACACCTTCCCTGCCTTCACAGAGCTTCTGTTATTTGGGTGTCAGAATTGCAAGCAACCAATGGCAGGAAGTGCTGAGTGCTGCACAGAAGAAATCAAGGGTACAGCAGCAGTTCATGGTTCCAAGTACAGGTCTGGGTTAAGGACAGCTTCTCCTGGAGAGAGCGTTATCTTAGCTGAAATCGGAAGGATGATGAGATATTAACCAGGAAGGGGAACATTCAAAACAGAGATTGCCACTAGAAGGCCTGAGAAATGAAAGAATATCTCCTCCTCCTCCACAAGGGGGCTGGGAAATTTCCTTTGGATATATTTAGAGTATTTCGCAAACAAAGTACTCTACATGCTTGTAGGGGTTACTGCTCACTGCTCTGTGCAGAAATTCGAGTAGAATACCTGTTCTTAGACAGAATCAACTTTATGGACACAGAAACAATGGAAGTCAGGAGTTGAACGCAGGCAATCCAACTCAAGAGTCTAAGTGTTTAACCATGAAGCAACACTGATTATTCACAAAGCAAGTTGGAATGCAAGTATAAAATATATTTTTATAGGGATAACCATAACTTGACCCAGGTTATACTTTCATATAAGAATAAATGATATACAGCTTTGACAGTTTATTTTTAGTAGCAGATTGTTATGTTCTGATTAATTATGAATTATGTTAAAGCAATGTGCACTTAAAACTGGGCACTGCAGTTAAATCTACAAGACTGGGCTAGACAACTGGCCTACTGTCCGCAGCCAATCCAGAGAGAGAAGAATATTTTCTGTAGGCTTAGTAGATCATGTCTCTGAAGGTCCAGAAATCATCCCTATTTCTATCAGATTCAGCCAAGCACCTGCCAATTCAAAGATGAGACAAGTGCCCCCTCCCTGATCCTCACTCACTTGACTTCCAGAGAAGTAGAGCCAAAGGATGAAAGAGGCAAGGACTGGGGAGGGATGGGCATAGAAATAAGTCTGTTGTGCCAAGGAGAAATTGGTTCCTTTTGCAAAACCCTGGCACGTCAATTTTCCACTCATCTGAACTAATTTTGCCTCCATTGTTATGTGGGGACTAAAATATTCATTTCATGAAGAAATTGTCAAACTTTAGTGCTTTGAAATAATTGATGCATTTCATCAGCTCACAAAGTTGAGAGAATGACTCGACAGAGGTCTGCCATGAGGCAGTCTCAGCAGAGAATTCTTTCATAACAGTCACGTGAAGATCCTCCTTGGGAGATGCTGGTAAACGGCTCAGCAATAGGGAGAAATTGGGGAAAGCACACTCGCAGAACCAGACAGGGAACAAAGGGCTTTCTCAGCCAGGAAACGCACTCACTGGGGACTTGTTGGTCCCAGCCTCTGCTTCTGATTGGAAATGCAATCACTTGGCTGTGTGTAGCTGTGTCCAGGAAGGGGCCATTGGCAGTGACGCTCCACTAACTAGAAACCTCTTCTGCAATCAAATTAAACACAGCCACAGCTTCCTTGTGATTCATGCTGGTTATCACAGAGACATTTTATTGCAGAAATGCTTTTTAAACATTAATTATGCTGCACATAATACAGCCCAGATAAAATATGGGTGGATTATGACTTGTCTGTGGCTTTGGTATGTTCTTAATCCCTGCCAAGGGCTTAGAGGGAGAAAGTGGGTTGGACCTTTTGTTTTGGATTTTCATTCTTGGGGAATTCTGAGCCTGCACTCCAAAATATTAGTCACTTGGTCATGTCTAACCCTTTGCAACTCCATGGACAGTAGCCTACCAGTCTCCTCTGTCTATGGAACTCTTCAGGCAAGAATACTGGAGTGGGTAGCCAATCCCTTCTCCAGGGGCTCTTCCCAATCCAGGGATCGAACCTGGGTCTCCCACATTGCAGGCAGATTCTTTACCATCTGAGTCACCAGGGAAGAAGGTTTGGGTTTTGATTGCTCACTCTGAATTAGCCTCATTCTTCCCCTGCACTTCCATATCAATCAGAGGGGCCACAAAGACCACAGATTGCCTGGGAAGGTCCTGATATTAACTTGGGGTTATTGCTGTTCAGTCTCTGAATAGAGTCCAACTCTTTGTGACCCCATTGACTTCAGCCCACCAGGCTTCCCTTCCTTCACTGCCTCCTGGAGTTTGCTAAAACTCATGTCCATTGATTTGGTGATTCCACACAACCCTTTCATCCTTTGTTGCCCCCTTTCCCTCTTGCCCTCAATCTTTCTCAGTATCAGGGTGTTTTCCAATGAGTCTGCTCTTTACATAAGGTAGCCAAGGTTTTAGAGCTTCAGCATCAGTCCTTTCAGTGAATATTCAGGGTTGATTTCCTTTAGGATTGACTTGTTTGATCTCCTGGCTGTCCAAGGGACTCTCAAGAGTCTTCTCTAGAACCACAGTTTGAAAACATCAATTCTTCCGTGCTCAGTCTTCTTTATGGTCCAACTCTGACTTGGGGACTCACCCTTTAATGACTTTCAGCCTATGCCAGGCATAGCCATTCTTTGTTCCCTTTAATGTTGACACCAGTGTGTTCTGATTGGTGGCTGCCTGTGCTTCACCATTTGTTAAATATTGTTAAAAGCACCCCTGGAGATAGGCATTGTCCTCATTTTTAATACACAGAAGACTACGCTCAGAAAACATGTGACTTGGCCAATATTTCGTCTCGTTGTGTAAGCAGGAGAGTTGGACTCCAGGCTATTTCTTTTTGCCTTTGTGATCTTTCTTCAGTGGTTTTAAAACTATTATCTAATAGTAGAAATCTTTCATTAGAGGCAAAAAATGAATGCAAATAGTGCTGCCCTGCATGGAGGAGGGAGTCACACTCAGCCCCTTCCCATCATTTGCTGTGGTCTGGAACCTCTCCTTGTAAAGGTGATTGTCCTGTTACTGTACCAACCAGCCCCTAGAGGACCTTGCGGCAAATCTCTAGCTGATTCATTATTTGTGGAGCTATCCTCTGTTCCAGGACTTTTATAAGTGCTGGGGAAGCAGCTGTGGCCCAAGTTGTCAGCAGACCCTGCTGTCTGGGAGCTTGTCTTCTCCCTGAATGACTGGAGGAAAAACCCAAAGTGAGAAACGTATACTCTACATTAGAGAACATAAATACTATGAACTAAAGCAAAACAGGACTGGAAGATAAGAGCCCTGTGGCAGAGGCAGTGGCACAATTTTTAGGAAAGACCTCATTGGAAAGATGATATCTGGAGTGAAGGGGGTAGGCCATGTAGCTATCTGGGGAAGGACCATTTCTGGACATGAGAAGAACAAGTGGAGTGGCTGGGGCATTGGAGAGAACACCTGGAGTGTTTGAGGAAGTAGGCCACGAGGCTGAATACCAGGGATGTGGAAGCAAGGTCACATGGGCCAGAGTGAAGGAGCCATTGGGCCATTAAGGTTTGCATGAGATATGAAGCTACTGGAGGGTTAGGAATTAGAAGGAGATACATTGTGACTGAGGGGAGTGAAAAAGTTGGCTTAAAGCTCAACATTCAGAAAATGAGATCATGGCATCTGGTTCCATCACTTCATGGGAAATAGATGGGGAAACAGTGGAAACAGTGTCAGACTTTATTTTTCTGGGCTCCAAAATCACTACAGATGGTGACTGCAGCCATGAAATTAAAAGATGCTTACTCCTTGGAAGAAAAGTTATGACCAACCTAGATAGCATATTGAAAAGCAGAGACATTACTTTGCCAACAAAGGTCCATCTAGTCAAGGCTATGGTTTTTCCAGTGGTCATGTATGGATGTGAGAGTTGGACTGTGAAGAAAGCTGAGTGCCGAAGAATTGATGCTTTTGAACTGTGGTGTTGGAGAAGACTCTTGAGAGTCCCTTGGACTGCAAGGAGATCCAACCAGTCCATTCTGAAGGAGATCAGCCCTGGGATTTCTTTGGAAGGAATGATGCTAAAGCTGAAACTCCAGTACTTTGGCCACCTCATGCGAAGAGTTGACTCCTG
>NW_011494867.1:8309484-8324482 GCF_000754665.1 Bison bison bison
GGAGGGATTGGGGGCAGGAGGAAAAGGGGATGACAGAGGATGAGATGGCTGGATGGCATCACCGACTCAATGGACGTGAGTCTGGGTGAACTCCGGGAGTTGGTGATGGACAGGGAGGCCTGGCGTGCTGCGATTCATGGGGTCGCAAAGAGTCGGACACGACTGAGTGACTGAACTGAACTGAATTGAACATTGTGACTGAAATCTTCACAGGGCTGATATCTGTGTAGAGAACAGGCTGAAGGTACTGTAGAAAAAGCCCTGGCATAAATCAGGTTTGCTTTGAGAATGCTGTCTTGGGGTCAATAGCCCCGTGTATTGGATTCCTTTTGTTTCAGTGTCCCCATCATCTGTGGTGTCCAATTTGAAAATGAGTATGAGGTTGAAGGGGAAAATGAGAGCATGTGCGTATGTGTGCACTCACGAATGTGTATGAGAATGATTGAGTACACGAACATGCGTCTGAGTATGTGAGCACATATCAGTATGAGTGTGGGAGTGTCTGAGTGTGTGTCTGTGTGTATGAGTGTGTGAGTGCCTGTGAGTGTGTATGTGAAAATGAGTGGGTGTTTAGGGGAAAATGAGAGTGTAGATTCCTTGCCTAGATCTGGACCAGATCTTGTGGCAGAGACACCTTGGAAAAGTGCTCTAAACTGGTAGAGTGAGGTCAGTGGAGGGGCTGGGAGACACAGAAAAGATTGAGGCAGCTCAGTCCAAGCTCCAGTTGCCAATTCCTCTCCCCAACAGTATCCATTTTAAGATCAATTAGCTGACTCACCAGGGTAAGGGTGTCATTCTCTCCTGGTCTCCCTTGACACCATGTCCAACAGTGAACTTCCTGTTTCTCACCATCTTGAACTGTGATGGGCTATTCCCATTGCCTGGCTAACTTATTGAGGGTTTTGATCACATCCGACTCATTGTGGTAACTCCAGGGCTCAGCCAGTGCCTGAGACTTGGAAGGAACTCAGCATTTACAAAATGGATATATGTCTTTCTTCTCTTTATGTGCATTCCTATCAAAAGCATGTTTATATAGAAACCATGCCCGAAAGCTTGACTGTACACACTGAATAGATTTTTCTTCAAAGCTTTCTCAATGATCAATCACTAACCAGTTGGTTACATCAGTTTCCCTGGTCAGTCTAATTTCATTGTAAATTTAGATGGTGGAAGGAGACTGCTTTGTGATCCGTAATTGGTCCCTTTTAATAGCAACATCGGATCCGAGCTGAGTGGCAATGAAATAGTGATGGGTCATTGTTTAGGCCTGGCCTGAGCCTTTGATGATAGTGTCTGATCAATGGGGAGACTGTCTAATGCTCAAGACAGACTAAATACTATGGGAGAACTGGATAAATGTCCCTAAAGAGGGAGTACCAATGAGGGCACTTACTATAGATTTGGGAGAAGATACATGATGACCTCAGGGAGTCCTGGTGGCAGTTGGAGTCTCAGTCATCTCGGGCTGTGACTCCAGCAAATTCTCACTGCCCCTTCCAGAGTAGCTTCTTGGGTTCTCGCGGGGATCGTCTGGGCTGTGGATTTCTGTAATGTCTGTGCACTGCCTTGGGAGCTGTTTGGAAGAAGGATGCTGTACGCACATGACACAGCAGAGGATGGTCCCCATGTGACTCACAAAGGAGTCTGAAGCACCAGAGGAATTGGATTAATACGATTCAAGGCAGGAGAGAAATTGGGTCACATGCCATCCCAGGAAGTGGGAAATCGTGCTATATGTGGCTCAGGAGGAGGAGAGGGGCGCCCCTGCTGCGAAAGAAACAGGGCAGTCTGGACAGTCCACATAGGGAGGTGGTCGCCATGTCTGCAGGCCAGGGGCCATCCTGGGGTGAGGGGGAGCGCAGTGGAGTGGGAGGATGGGCACTGGGGTCAGAAGACTCATGTTCCTGCTTGCTATCTTTATGAGCTGGGCACCTTAGGATGTGACTGCATCTGGAAATGGGGCCTTTAAAGAGATAATTAAGGTAAGAAGAGGTCATATGTGTGAATCCTCATCCAGTCTGACTGGTGTCCTTATGAGAAAGGAGATTGAGACCCAAACATCCTGAGACATCCAAATGGTCTCTGTAAGTGACACGTGTTGTACAGATGGGTGATTGCCATGATTTATAGTTTTCCTTAGGGTTGCACCACTGTATTCATCACTCATTCCATAAATATTATTGAGTGCTTAAGACCCTGATGCTGGGAAAGATTGAAGGTGGGAGAAGGGGATGAGAGGGGATGAGAGAGGATGAGATGGTTGGATGGCATCACTGACGTGATGGACATGAGTCTGAGTAAGCTCTGGGCGTTGCTGATGGACAGGGATGCCTGGCCTGCTGCAGTCCATGGGGTCGCAAAGAGTCGAACACGACTGAGTGACTGAAATCAACTCATAATGTGCCTGAGACCATTCTTGGGGCTGGGGTTAAGCTGCAGAAAATAAATACAAAAATCCCTCTGCCTTCCAGGAACTTTGCATTCCAGGGGATACTGGGTGGGGGGCAGGAGTGTGGGAGAGTAAGAAACAGTACACAGATATCAAGTGAAATATATAGTATGCAAGAAAAGACCAAATGCAGTGGAGAGAATAAAAGCAGGGAAAGGAAGAGGGAATGCTGGGGTGTGAATGGGGAGTTGTCAAGAATTTTTAAATAGTGTGCTTGCAGAGAAGGGGAAATTTGAGCAAAGACAGGTGGTAAACAATGGAGCAAGCCAGGTAAACATCTGAGAGCAGAGTGTCTGCAAAGAGAAAATAGCAAGTACCAAGGCCCCGAGTCCTGAATTGAGAGTTTCAGGTACTTGAAACCCACAGTGCTCTGAATTAGGTGGTCAGAGCATGTTGGGCATTTCAGGGACTGTGTGATAAATACCTTTCTTTATCACGTGTGTTAACCCATATGGTTGTTCTCAAGGATGGTGCTGATGGACTGAGCACCGTGATTGGGAGGTCGGCTTGGGGAGACTGTCTTCTTGTTTGTTGGGGAGAGGACTCAAGGCAGGGTAGAACTAGTTCAGAAGGTCTGCAGAGGTCAGTGAGCCTCTTCTCTTGAGCCTGAAACTCCTACAATCAAGCAGTTAATAGCATTTCTCAGGGATGAGAAGCAGAAAGAGCAGAGGGCCCAGGTGACCTGGGAGCTTATAACAAGGACAGGATTTCATTTTAAAAGAAGGGGATACCCTTCTTTAAAATGAGCCTATATTAGTTTGTAATTTCAGTGAGAGAATCCTATTATAACTAGGTTCTCACAAGGAAATTGCAGTTTTACGTATATGGAATTATAAATCACAGACAAGTAGAAAGTAAAAGAAAAGTCACCCCCTAGATGCCGGCCCAAGTAGGTGTTTAATAAATGTTAGATGGTGGAGAGTGTAATTAATTGTGTTGAGTAGGAACTATAACCATGAAAGGAGGAATAAACTGCTACCATGCTGGTATACTTCTCTAGCTATTATCCTCTCTCTATTCCATTAAAAAAAATTCTTTTTATAATCTGATTTTTAATCTTAATAATAAAACAAGCGCTTTTTGTTATTGTATAACTTTCCGTAAATAGTGCATCATTACATTTAATTGAGTGAACGTATTTTAATTTATTGACACGCTTGTCCAATATTTGCATACTATGATTATACCCCCTATTATAAATAAGACTGTATTGAACATCTTTATGCACGTTGTTTTCTTTTTCTTTTTCATTTCCTCTTCCAACATTCTTAGAATTATTTTCCTAGAATCAATTTCCAGAGGCAGAATAGAATTACTTCAGTAAAGGGCACAATTTCTTCAAGCCTGTCAAAATCAATATGAATCATCTTTATTTTACTCTCTATTAGATCAGTTATTTCACCCAGTTTTGGTTCCTCTGTAAATTGGAAAGGCTTTCTTTCTGTATCTTTATCCAAGATGATACTAAACCTGTTGAGTGGTATAGGTTCAAAGATATGATTTACTCCAGTTTGAAAGTTCTTTATGCTTGAAATTTCCACTTCTATAAATCACAGTACACTATCTTCCCTCATGCTAATTTAGAATTTTGTCCAATTATCTTGCTTAAAGAATGTTGCCTGAGAACAGCCATTGATGTCTAAGTGTGCGGTATATGCTTTCCTAGTAGTGAGCGTTTCCAAGCTTGATGTATTTAAAGTGAGATTTAAAAAAGCATTTAGCACTGGTATCAGATTTATTTAGTTTTAATTGTTTTATGTGAGTTGAATTGGTATGAGTAGATTTGTGATGTTCTTTGCAAAATTCCTTTTTTAGTAGGGCACATTTCACAAAATAATCTCGAAATGACTAGACACCCTTATCTTTTTAAATGGTTTTTAACTCCTATTAGCTATAATGGGATTTCCACAAATAAATTGCCACATTTTGTTGGAAGATACCAGAACCCTAGCTAACCCTCCCCCAGCGTGGGGGGATTTCAGTTCATGCTTACACACATACCATTTTTTCTTCCCTCAATGGAGCATGATTTAAAAACTCTGTAAAAGAGCAGGACCATATTTAGTGGACAATGATGTGATTCTGGCTTGAAGGCTGACAATGTGCTTCCATCAGTGCCTTTGGCTGACCGAGAAAAACAATTCTTTAAGAGCTCCCAATAAATGACATAAATAAACCAGCGAGGAGCCAGGGGCCTGCTCAGACTCGGCTGAATTATATGTCCCTGTGACAATCTGTTGTTTGAGGACGATGACAAACATTTTAGACCATCCAGAGAAACCACTGGGGGAACTTTTGTTTCTCTCTAATAGCCCCTGAAGCCTTTATAGCTAATAGCGTGTATAATGAGTCCAGTTTTCTAGCCCCTGAGAGGACAAACTGGGTTGCTTTAGTGTAGGCAGGGAAGGCCTCTGAAGTTTTGCCCAACAGTGATGGAATCATGGAAAGGAAGTACAAACCTTTACAGCTGGGGATGCTGGGGAGAGAGAGCGCGAAGGTGAGGGACGTGGACCAGGGTGCAAAGTGAGGGCCTCGGATCTGGAGCCCAGGTAAGGTAAGGTATGAGGTTTATTCAGAGCATCGCAGCCAGGGATACTAACTCGGTCGGAAGAGGGAGTGTGCTGAGGCTTGGAGGACACCAATGGCACACTGGCACCACCATCTTCTGTGATGTGAGGAGTCCTCCAGGTGATTCTGATACATGTTTATGGCTGAGAACCACAGGGGCAGAGTTTGAATCAGAGGAAAGGCACAGCGAGTGAGGCTGGGGTGGGGCTTGTGGAAACGCGTAGTGTAATGGGCTCATCTTACCTGCCTCAGAGGCAAGGAGGAGGCTTGCATCCCCTTGTTGCATGTGGGCCTCCATTGCTCTGGCTGAGGGTAATTGGAGCCCACAGCTGACGAGGACTGGGAGTATCAGAGGCTACAAGAAGCAGGGGAGGAGATGCCAGCATCCAGGCATGCACTTGGGGATATTCAGGCGGCACTTCCTTCTCCAGAGCCAGGGCTGAGTTCTGCTCACCACACTGTCTGCCTCTCTCATGAGTCCTGCTGGGTCCGTGTGGGGAATGAAGCTGAGAATTCCTTAAAGGTTCTGTGTCCACCCATGCTCAGATGATAGTCCTGCCACATAGCTAGTATCTTCCTCACTGTCAGTACAGATGATCCACAGCAGACCATGGAGTTATTCGACACACAGTTTTCAGATAAGATCAGGGCTGTTCAGGGTGGTTTGGCTGTAGACTCAACACACAGTTTTCAAAGATCTAGTTTATTCCCATGAACAAAAGCAAGCAGAGACTTGTTTTATGAGAGGGCAGCAATGATACACTCACAGTGATTTGGTAGAAATACATGAGAGGCAGGTATGTATGTGTGTATATATATATATTTATACATATATGTGTATATATATAGTACCCTGGGCCCTCTATTCATGGATTATTTTGCTGCTTAGAAAGACTTGTAACTGAACTGGCTTAAAACAGGCACAACTTCACATTTCCATCACATGTAAGAATCCTCGAATGCCTCTTTTCTTGTATGATTCTGATGGCTAATTTTATGTCAATTTTTTTTAATGTGTCAATTTGACTAAGCTAAGGGATGCCCAGATGGCTAGTAAGACATTATTTCTGGCTGTGCCTGTGAGGGTGTTTCTAGAAGAGATTAGTGTTTGAGTTGGTAAATGGAATAAAGAAGACCACTCTCACAAATGCAGGTGGGCATCATCTAGTATGTTGAGGGTCTCTGTACTTGAGCTGAGACATTCATTTTCTCCTGCCCTAGGAGATGGGTACTCCTGGTTCTTGGGCATTTGGACTCAGACTGGATCTTACACCATCACCACCTCATTATCAGGCATCTGAACTCTGATGAACTGTATCACTGGCTTTCTTGGTTCTCCAGCTTGCAGATGGCAGATCATGGGACTCCTTGGCCCCTACACCTAAGAGTGCCAATTCCTACAATTAGTCTCTTCCTACATCTATTTATGTGTCTATGTATATCTTAGTGGTTCTTTTTCTCTGGGGAATTTTGGCTAATACAATGATGGATATGTTGGAAATAATAACACTTGAGAAGTGGTTGGTGGCGTTGAAACCCCACGTTATAAATATATAGTCTAAAGTGACCACTTGAGAAAGAATTCCTGGGGTTCCTGCAATCACTGAATATGTTCAAGGGGCTTATCCTTCTGCCTCCAGTTAGAAACACACCTCCTTCTTTGACTAGAGAAGGTGGAAATATGGTGTTTTGGCTTGAACTAAAATGTTACTAAAATTTTGTTCAGTTTGTGTGTAAACAGATATTTTCTAAATCTTTGTGGTTTGATAGAACATTACTTTCTATAGCTCACCTTGGCATGATGTACAGAACTTGTATATTTTTTATGGGAACTAGACATTCCCTGGTAGATCAGTTGGTAAAGAATCTGCCTGCAATGCAGGAAATCCTGGTTCGATTCCTGGGTCAGGAAGATCTGCTGGGGAAGGGATAGGTTACCCACTCCAGTATTCTGGCCTGGAGAATTCCATGGACAGAGGAGCCTGGCAGGCTATAATCCATGGGGTCACAAAGAGTCGGACATGACTGAGTGACTTTAAACCAAAACTAGACATTTTAAGACAGTTTCCACTGGGCAATTAATTTTCTTGCATATGGGAGATGCCAGTGGAGACATATCCACTTGTTTACAGCAAGGAACTCCAGCCTTCGGAGACAGCTGAAATTATTTTAAAATTTTCTATTATGAAGATGTTTAAGCATAGATAGAAGTTGACAAAATAGTACAGTGCAACTCCATGTGGTCATTACCCAGATTCAACAGTTCTCAGCAGCTGTGTTGTATTTTTTTCCCCACCTATTTCTCTGTATCTCTTTCACCCTGACAAATTTATTTTGAAGCAAATCTCAGTCAACATTTAATTTCTTCTACATACAAATCAGTATGCTTGTCTAAGAAAAGAACTCTTTTTTAAAAAGCACTATCACAATACCATTTTCACATGTAAAAAATGAAAATATCTTATTACCATCAAGTATCCAATCAGTGTTCAGTTCCCTGATAGGAACATACATGGTGGTTTTTTATATTATTATTATTGACTTGTTTGAATCAGGATCTAAACAAGATCATTGTTTATGCTTGAATAGAATAGTCTGAGAAGGTGACTTTAAATCATTCCTCATACTTGCCAAGTTTTATCTTTCCTTTGGGCTCAGAAGGCCCATATAAATGTGAAGGGGCTGAAGTCATCATGTTACACTTCCACAACCCAGATTGGCCCAGAAAGCACATCATCTACCAAACAAGGATATGAGCACAGGTTGCCAGGATTCCAGCTTTGGTCTGAGCTGTGTTATCCTAAAATCTGGACATGCTTTAAGCACTGGTAGGGAAAGATCACCATGGAGTCTACTTGATGAGAAGCTGAGGATTCATTTGGGAAAAGACTTAGATAAAAGAGTTAGAAGATAAAAGAGTTTCTCCTAAGAATGGGTCACAAGGTAGGGCTGACCATCACCTGGTCCAATGCCAGTAGACAATCATTTATCTCCTGGAAGCACGCAGTGTAACCCCATTCACATTCTGAAAGTGTGCAATGTGATGGCTCTGGGTTTGAAGGCTGGTGTGGAGGACAGTGCCTTCTGTTGTTGCTGTTCAGTCACCAAGTCATGTCTGACTATTTGCAACTCCATGGACTGCAGCACCCAGGCTCCTCTGTCCTCCTCTATCACCTGGAGTTTGCTCAAATTCATGTCCATCGAGTCAATGAAGCCATCCATCCATCTTATCCTCTGTCACCCGCTGCCCTCAATCTTTCCCAGCATCAAAGTCTTTTCCTAAGAGTCAGCTCTTCGAATCAGGTGGCCAAAGTATTGGAGCTTCAGCTTCAGCATCAGTCCTTCCAATGAATATTCAGGGTTGATTTCTTTTAGGATTGATTGACTTGATTTTCTTGCTGTTCAAGATACTCACAAGAGTTCTCCAGCACCGCAGTTTGAAAGTGTCAATTCTTTGGGGCTCAGCCTTTTTTATGGTTCAACTCTCACATTCGTACATGACTATTGGAAAAACCATAGGTTTGACTATACGGGCCTTTGTCAGCAAAGTGATTTCTCAGCTTTTTAATGTGCTGTCTAGGTTTGTCATAGCTTTCCTTCCAAGGAGCAAGTGTCTTTTAATTTCAGGGCTTCAGTCATCATCTGCAGTGGGTTTGGAGCCCAAGAAAATAAAATCTGTCACTGCTTCCACTTCTTCCCCTTCTACTTGCCACGAAGTGATGGGACCAGATTCCATGATCTTAGTTTTTTGAATGTTGAGTTTTATTTCAGCTTTTTCACTCTCTTGTTTCACCCTCATCAAGAGGCTCTTTAGTTCCTCTGTGCTTTTTGCCATTAGAGAGGTATCATCCACATATCTGAGTTTGCTACTCGGATCATTTTCTTGCTCAAGATTAGGGGCTCATTAAAAAATCTGCCTGGAACTTTGAGAATTCAAGTTGCCAGCACTGGGGAACCAAACCAAAGTAGCTGATAAGTTTGATTAAGGACCTGGTCTATGAATGGAGTATCAGATTGGAGAGATACACCCTCATGCTTTGGGATACAGTTTTTGGCACCTCTGTTCCCTTAAAGGAAGATAAGGGAGAGCTCATCCATCCAGTCACCCATCTGACCATCTTTCCGTTCATCCCTCCATCTATCCATTTCCTCCATCCACCCACCCCCTGTATCCATCCATTTCTGTTGTCTCTACTGGTCTTTGACTCTTCTCTTTCAGCAGACAGTTTCTTTCCACATGTCTGGGGACAACGTCTGTTGGCAGCCCCAGGTTATTCATACCAACATAAAGGGAATTTCTCTCTTCCACCATCTGCATGTCAATTCCAGGGAGGAAACCCTATTGGCCTTTGTTGAATCACATGCCCTAAGTCACTGTGTTCAGAAAAACAAGATACTCCAATAGGTAAGCTTCTATCAGATGTTCACCCCTGTAACTAGAGTAGAAGGAGAAAAGAGAGGAATATATGGGATAAGAAAACTAAGAAACCACAGTAGCTATCTCACCCAACCCTGCACTCTCCCCAGCCCCACAACTGACTTGAATAGAATTCCAAGGTAGTCTCCAAGGTTGATGACGAGACAGAATGAACAGGGATTATTGCCACTTTTCAAGTTTTGAATTTTATTGTTAAGCTTGTTTAATTTTATTTAGTGTTGGTATCTCCCACCATATTGATTTATTTATTGGGTCTATCTCTAGCAAAGAGGAAGCAGGAGGCAGAGAAAGTACTGCAACTGGTGCAAAAATAGTAATATCCGTATTCAGCCAGGGCCAGCCCCCTTTTCTTCATTCTTTGCTCCACAAGCCCTCCCTACATTAAACAGTATCCCTTTCCTCCTCACCTCTTCGCATTTGGCTCTGTAGGACCTGCACTAGTGTGATGTAGAGACAGAGCGGAGTGAGGAGGTAGAGGGGGAAGGGGAGGAGGGCTGGGTGTGGAGGACAGGCAGGGAAATCGGAAGAGGAGAAGGCAGACTTCTGGGTCTCCTGTGTGGATGCGTACATATGCACATACATCCAGACACAAGTGCATGCACACGGATTAGCTAATCAATGCTGTATTGAAAAAAAATTCTGAAACTGAGGGTAGTTTTGTGACCATTAATATGATTCTGAACATCATCCCTTGCTCCCGGAAACTTACAAGGTGGGAAAAAAAGATGTACATTTCTTACATTTTCTCCTGAGAAACTTTAGAAACAAAACAGACCATTCACAACTTCAAAACAGTCTTTCTAAATATAAACAAACCCAATTGTTAAATAATAGCCACTATATTGGTTTATTTTAAATGCAGTCATAAACTTATATGTGGTATGTTTATGTTTATTTTATGGAACAAGTATAATTTCTGTAAGTTTTTAAATGTTCAGAGGAGTTTATGGTAGATCTTTTCTTTTATTACATCCTTGTTATAACTGTAACTTTACTGATGCTAATCATTGTTCAGGAACATTTTACCCATATACGAAATTGTTTCTAAGAGAAAAGGAATGTTTTCATGCAATGATCTGCTTGAAAGTAACTTACAAGAGTATTCTGTAGAAAACAGTTGGGAACTTCCAGTACTTTTCTTTAGAGTGTATTATAAACACGGTCAAAAAGTCTGGGCATGAGTTAGAAACAACTGAATATTAAAAATGCAAATAGCACAGCTGAACTCAAGGGAAATGCTTCATAGGCAGACAAATGTACCATCAGAAACACTGTAGTGGTGTTATGAAATTTTAATTCATGATCAAAACATCTTCTCCCAGGTCCCAATACTTCTTTCCAATATATCTTTCAAATTATTGTGGGAGCTGGTGGATACTTTTTAAATATCTCTCAGATTGCAAGAAGATGAACATTTGGCCCAAATATTTGAAAATTCTTACTCTGTCTAAGCTTGGGGATTCAGTAGGAAGAGTTACATCAGCAGAGTGCAGGCCTGCTTCTTATATCTTACATCTTCCAGCAACTAGAATGTGTTTCAGGCATGCATTCTGGAGTTATGTTTAACAATCCCAAGACATCATCTCTATTCAGCCTCACAGCCTCTGGTGTAGACAAAGAGAATATTAAATAACCAAGAGGATCTGCTGTGAAATCCTGCCACACCCAGTAAAGCCCAGCATTAGGGTGACTGCTTTTTTTTCATACTATATTTGCATTTGTCTTAGAAGTAATATGCTTTAAATGCTTAAAATGAGCATTACTAGGTGATTAAGGTCAGGTGCAACCTTGAGTACTGATGGAATATTACAGGAAGCTGTGGTTTAACTCTGTGAAAAATAAATTCCTTTGGTCTTGTGCTGAAACAATTTATTCATGTGTGACTAAGCTTGCAAGACCTCAGGTAAATCATCCACATTATAGTGGTTGGAAAGAGGGTAGGGATTAGGGGAAAGTAAATGTTTTGTGGTTAGCTAAGGGCCTGAGGTATTTGCTGTGACTAGGGGTCAATTCCTGGTTATATTAGTTTTCTATGGCCACACACCAAATGACCACAATTTTAGGAGCTTAACAATACCCATTTATTAGCTCACAGTTCTGTAGGTCAAAAATCCAGTGCAGCATGACCGGGTTCTCTGCTTACTGTCTCATGGGACTGAAACCAAGGTGTTGGCTGGACTGGTTCACATCTGGAGTTTCTAGGAATGAACCTGCTTCCAATTTCATTCTTGTTTTTTTTTTTTTTTGCCAAATTTGATTCCCAGTGGTTGTAGCCTGAGGTTCCCGTTTCTTTGCAGTGCTTTGGGCCACTCCCAGGCTGCTCACATTCCTTGCCACCTTGGCCCCACCATCTTCAAGTCAGCTGCTGCTGCTGCTGCTAAGTCGCTTCAGTCGTGTCCGACTCTGTGCAACCCCATAGATGGCAGCCCACCAGGCTCCTCTGTCCCTGGGATTCTCCAGACAAGAATACTGGAGTGGCTTGCTATTTCCTTCTCCAATGCATGAAAGTGAAAAGTGAAAGTGAAGTCACTCAGTCGTGCCCGACTCTTAGCGACCCCATGGACTGGAGCCTACCAGGCTCCTCCATCCATAGGATTTTCCAGGCAAGAGTACTGGAGTGGGGTGCCATTGCCTTCTATGTCAAATTCTTCTTGCGCTTTGAAGCTCTGACTTCCTCTGTTGCTGACCTCTAGACCCAAATTTGAAGGACTCCTGTAATTAGGTCAGGCCCACCCAGATAATAGACCCATCTTATGGTTAACTGATTTTAGACATAATTACATCTGTAAACTCTCTTTATAATAACTTAATCATGAGAGTGATATCTCATCATACTCATAGTTTCAGGAATTATACAGGGCTTGTATACCAGGGATGAGAAACCCAGGGGCATCTTAGACTTCTGCCTACCACCATGGTGTCAATATCCTTGTTCTGCAGCAATAGGCCATGCTCTTAGAAGACCATGAGCTTCTGGTGAGGCTGTCAGATGGAAGGAAGAGAACTCCAGAATGATGCTTAGAGGCTGATTACCTAGAGACACATGTGTCATCTACCATGTTTGCTTACTAATGTAATAGGCAGTTCATCATGTCCTTCTTAAGACTTCGAAGAATAACATGAACTATCTAGGAACCTTATGAAGTGAAAATATAAACTTAGTTAGAGATGCAGTAAAGAGCCTGGCTTCCTCTTCTGTCACTGCTGGGAATCCATGAAAACTGGGGAAAGATGTCCAATCCAGCTGGGTGGTTCCAACTGGTCAGTGGGCATCAGACCCAGGTCAGCCTCGCTTGACCTTCGCCTGGGCACCTTGTACACAGTTACGCTCAGCATCTGTGTACAGACTATGTGTCCAAGCCAAGTGGACCAGTCCAGTGTGTTTGGGCAGTAGACCCAGCAATTTGTAGCCTCTCACAGAAGAGAGAAACATATTCACTGCCAATTCACACAGCTAAGGGCATAGAGCAAAGTTTCTTGCAACAGCACCATTCATATGTATTTGGAGCCAGATAATTCTTTGTAGTGGGGGCTATCCTGTGAATTGTAAGATATCAACAGTACACCTGGCCTCAGTAATGTACCCCCTAAATTCTGACAACCAAAGACGTTCCCCGACATGGCCAGATGTCCCACCAGGGAAAAAATGTCACCCTTGGTTGAGGACTACTGCCACAGATGTATAATGCTATGATATAGACTGAGTGAAGAATTTAGCAAAACCATACAATATAGAGGCTTCCTATCTTTTATGACTGTGAGATGGCATAAATACTGGGGAAACCCAAAAGCATTTATGTAATATTGCAAGGTGGAATGTACATGTAGGGGAGAAAGGGAAAGAGTAAAAGAGGGGAAAAGGAGGGTGGGGGGCAGAGAGGAAGAGAGAGATCTCTGTGCTGAAGTCCTGATCCAGTGGAACCTGAACGCTGAAGTCAGTACTATCCCTGGGCTTTTAAATTACATGCCGAAAGACATTTCTTTTTATCTTAAGCCAATTTCTCTCATTACCTTGGATTTCTGTGACTCACAAGCTAAAGTCCTAAGTGACATAAGGGGGCATTGCACAGAGAGAATAAAAGGACTAATGACTCTGCCACACCAGGGCCTGGTCAGGTCATTTATGTATGAGAAGGATGAGACTGGGGAGACTGGCTGGGATCAGATGGCCAAAGGGCCTTGTATGCCAGCCTGAGAGGTTGGAACTTTGTTCTCTACCTGTCGCAGATGGTCAGTAGACTAAAGCTATTCAGCATTCCTGCAACTCTGAGCCTGGCTTTTGTAGCCAGAAGTGTTTTGGGAAGCACCCACATTCTCATTGTCTTAGATGTCTCACTTCCATTATACTAAAGCAATGGAACTGATACCAGGAGTGAAAGTCCATAAACATCAAGAAGAATGTAGATCCGTGACACATAAAGCTGATTTATAAAGAAAAACTTGCCAAGAAAACTTGATTGCTTTTATTGATAGAATAGCTAAATTAGAAGATGAAAGGATCACAGAAATCATAGATCTTATTTCAGTAATGCAGCTGATATATCACAAAATTTTGCTTGACAAATTAATTCAAATTGGGTTGGCAGAGGAGCCATTGGCACAGATTGAGAGCTGGATGAAGACTCATAAAGCCAAGGTAATGACAAACAGCCATGGGTAGAGCTACTGCAAGCTGCCCAATGTGCTACTAAAGGGGCGATATGGCTCTGGCTTCACTGCGTCTCTTAATTCCTTATTGAGAACAAGAGACCAATAACTGTGGGGCAGTCGGCCTTGGATGCCCCATCACTTAGTGGATGGGCTGGGGAGGTCACCAGGGATTGAAGAGGGATGTGGAGGAGAAACTGGATAGTCTGGGCATCCTCCAGTTGAAGCTTCCTGGGCTTATCAGCAAGCTGAGGTCACAGTTACGCTGTGAGACAAGCTGGGAATCCTCGTTTGAGTGGTCAGTGAATGGAACAAGCTTATAATGGTGATTATTTTTGCTGCATCTGGGGGGATGTGTATCCTGATATAAAAGCACAAATCCAAATGCTTATAATAGGGCCAGGTGGAGAGATGACAGAGAGTGAAATTGAAGAGTGCATGACCCACATGGCAATGAAAATAAATGGAGTATGTCCACCAGCATGATCTTCCAACCATGATGTTGAATAAAAGTAGCTAGACCCAACAGAAGACATTCTGTAAGAATTCATGTTCATAGAGGTCTCCAAACTACATAGCTTAAGAGATACATACCGCCATGGTAAAAACATACTGAAAAGCAAGTCTGTGATTATCACAAAGGTCAGCATTGTGGTGACCCCAGAGAGAAGTAGAGGCTATTATTGGAAGGACATGTGGTCTTCTGGGGGTGCTGTCCATGTTCTACTTCTTGCCCTGGGACTTGGTTACATAGATGTTGGCTTTACAATTACTTTCTTTCTTTCTTTCTTTTTTTTTTTTTTTTCATTTTCTGAATGTTGAGTTTTTTTTTTAATTTTATTTTATTTTAAAACTTTACATAATTGTATTATTTTTGCCAAATATCAAAATGA
>NW_011494867.1:8324748-8367581 GCF_000754665.1 Bison bison bison
CCTGCCCCCTCGAGCACCAGGCTGGGCTCCCTGTGTTACATACCAGCTTCCCACTAGCTACTGGGCTTCTCTTGTGGCTCAGCTGGTAAAGAATCTGCCTGCAGTGTGGGAGACCTGGGTTCAGTCCCTGAATTGGGAAGATCCCCTGGAGAAGGGAAAGGCTACCCACTCCTGTATTCTGGCCTGGGGAATTCTGTGGACTGTATAGTCTACGAGATCGCAAAGAATCAGACATGACTGAGCGACTTTCGCTTTCACTAGCGATCTGTTTCACACATGGTAGTGTATATATGCCAGTGCCACTTCTTCAGTTTGTCCCAGCGTCTCCTGCTGCTTCTATGTGCACAAGTGCGTTCTCTGTCTGTATCTCCACTCCTTCCCTGAAAATAGGCTCATCAGTATACAATTAATCTTTAAACCGTTCATGTATTTTATGCACTCTTCTGAATATATGACATATGTCACAATGAAGAAAGGAAAGAAAAAATGTTTCAGGAACTCTGCAAAGGGAGCAGCCACCAGTTAGCCCCAGCTGATGGTTGCCATTTGGGACCAATGTTGTGAGAGCAAGCTTTTCAAAGAAGTAAGATACATGGATTTATTTATTTTTTTAATGTTAAACAAGCTTGTAACTAATTCAGGAATTATTGAGACTTTATGCAAACCAACAACATGAGCCAAGTTAAAGTAGGTATAAAGGTGAGATTGAGCTCATGACTGCCAGTTTGTGACTTCTGCACCAATCCAATGGATGGAGAGAAGTAAAATATTTGCACCTAGCTACAGTTAGCAGTGTGTTTTTTCACTGCTTTTTATTTGGGAAAACTGATAACTGCCAATGAGTTAGTGGGTCCCTACTAGCAGTGCCCAAACATTTCCATCTTTATTCTTACAACTAATCCATTTTAGCTGATACTCAAGGATAGTGGAACCTGGTGGGCTGCTGTCTATGGGGTTGCACAGAGTTGGACACGACTGAAGTGACTTAGCAGCAGCAGCAGAAAGTTTAAGAAAATTTCCCAGTATTATACAGCTAGTAAGTGGGAGAGCTGCGGTTTGAATCTACGCCAACTTAACTGCACAGCCTGCGCCACCCACTGATTTTGCAGCTTCTGTGAGTAGCCAGGAGCCTTGTGTCTCTTTTCAGATGCTCTGCCCCAACAGACATTATTAATCGATCAGTGCTCTTTCCTGCTGAGCTGAGATCTGTCTTCCAGCATGTTTCACCTCCGCATTCCAGGAGCCCACTCATAATCAATCGGAGTTGGCGACTTAGATGAAATGTGTTTATACTCCTTATGGCATATTAAACTACTCCTCTGGTGGTTCAGGGTCAGGATGGACGGTTTCTGAAGGGTATTGCTAGAAGTGAGTATCGTCAGCTACAACCTGGTTCTTTTATGATAAATAACTGGTCAATCTAGCCTGGATTATTTTTGCTGTTGGTGTTAATCTTATTGCATCTACCTGCTCCAGAACTAGAATGCTGGTTGGGTGATCTCTAGAGCTTGGCATGTGCTCACTGTAGAGAAATCACCTTGAAGCTGCTGCTCCTTTTACTGTATTGCTGGAGCACATTATCAAGGGTGACTACTTGGAGTCTTAAATGATCTTTAGTAAAAAGGGAAGCCCAATGATGTGCATGACATCAGGAGGTTAGTGCAGAAAAGAGAAAGGCAATGATGATACATAATAACCCCCATCTGTTTCTGGCATCATGATTAGAGCAGGGCCCAACCAGAGGGATCACACCAGGAAACTGCCGACCATTAGATATGATGGAGCCTGAGGGAGCATGCATACCAAAATCTCCCTCATTTCACAAGTAAAGACAAGGAATGGGAAGTGATTTATCCAAGGAGCAAGGATGCTTCATCACACCCCAATGACTCTCACCAAAGTAACAGTGTAGTAGTTGAGAGAATAAGCCTTGGGTTTATATTCCGACTCAGCTTTGTTCTAGCTGAGTGACCTTGGGCAAATTTCTTAACCTCTCATCTCCAACATGCAGGTAATGGCAGGTAATAGTTTTATAGAATTGCAGGGATTATAGGAGAAAATGCAGGTAATAGTGTGTATGTCTGATGCTTGACATGAAGCAAGGACTCAGAATTTAAATATGTTTTAATACACACTCATATATACATACAGTTATACATTTATATAAAATCCTCATATCTATGGAAAGTTAAATGCTGTAAGACCTATATTTCTAAGGGTGTCAATAGTTAAAATTGACTCTTCTTTTATGAGGTTGGATTTATATGGCCATTTCAGTTCTGGTATGTGATCTTAGAAGGACAGCACAGTATCTTTTATAAAGAAATATTGCCTAAGTGTCGCCATGAAAGCTAACACATCCCAGTAGACCCCTTGGCCCTGTGCTGGCACCATTTTCAAAGATGTAATGCTTCTTAGTACCAGAAAGGTGAATGTAAGTGACAGTTTTCTGCTTTGGGTATCTCTTAATAGTTGAAAGAGTTGTTTGAAATCAGGTCTTTAAAAAGAGAAAATATTTATTGAGAAAAAAGTGGAGAGAAAACATTTATTGAGGAAAAAGTGGATCCAATTCATAGAGGTAAGTGAACTGTATCCTGATGATTTTCTGGGTCCTTCTTAGGCAGCCGTACCCTTGGAAGTACTGCTCACTGGTTGAGGTGACTGCGCCTGGGTTGATTAGGGCTGGGGTTGTGGGTACTTACCTATGGAGTGGAGTTGGGTATCCAGGGGTGGACCCAAGACCCAGACCCAGAACAGTCTGTCTGAGTGAAGGCCCAGCAGAGGGAAGAATGTCAAGCAGAGGGAAGAGGTTTTGGGAAGAGATGGGGACACCAGGGCAAGTGCAGACTGGAGAGGTTCCCAGGCTTTCTGGTGGTTGTTGCTCATCCTTCCCAGGAGGAAAGTATGTGAGTGTGGCATTGGGGGTGGCAAGTTCAGGGAGAAACGCCTGCTGTTAAGAATTCTGAACCAGTTCAGGCAACAAAGATAGATGGATAGATAGTATTTAGATAGATAATAGATAAGTAATGGACAACAGATTCTGTAATCAATAAGTCAAATTAACTGGCTAAAATAGATGTGGGGATTGAATCTGTCTGCAGTGCAGGAGACCTGGGTTCAATCCCTGGGTCTGGAAGATCTGGAGAAGGAAATGGCAACCCACTCCACTATTCTTGCCTGGAGAATTCCATGGGCAGTACACTCCATGGGGTAGCAAAGAGTTGGACACGAATGAGCTAGACTAACACTAGACCACTACTAATCAATAAGTGACTGATACATAATAGGTAAGTGATCATAGATAATAGCTAAACAGATAGTTAGTAGATTGATGGATGGTGTATTAGTTTTCTATTGGTACTGATCTCAGGTGACAGATGCCATCTATGAGAAGGAGAAATGCAAGGTGAAATACATCAGAAGGACACACATCTAGACTTTGAGGGTCTGGAAAAACTTCACAGAAAAAGCAACATCTAATCTGAAACCCCAAGAAATGTGTAGGGATTAGTCATATAAAGGAAGTGGCTGCCTTGAACACCAAACACCTCATCAACTCTAATTCAGTTGCACTGGTTATTTCTGTTCCTAATTGCTACTGCACAGATCTGTGCATATGCTGCACATTTAGGATGTGTTGGTACTTTCAAATGCAAATGTGTTCTGCAAAAATGTCTTCTGCTTGTACAGAAAAAGTTCTCTGTAAAAGTTCTCAGCAAAAGTTCTTTCTGCCTTTGGAGTGGTGTGGGCTTTGTAGCTTTTAATTTGAATTTAATCTTTCACCTTGGGTAGGGAGAAGTGTTTTTCAGTGTAGATGCGACCAAGATGATTCCTCTTCATTGCTAAGATAATCCTGTGCTCTGTTATTGCTGTGTTCCCTGAGTACAGAAGCTGCTGTTAAAGCTCTACTCAGGAAAAAATGCTAAAGCAGCAGAGGTTTTTGTTTAATTCTCTGCTTCCTAATTGTGGAGTCACAGTGTGGGGGAAACAGCTGAAGGAACTAGGCAAATAAGAAATGGGGACTCAAGCTCTTGCCCCTTTTCTCTCCTATCCTGCAAACTCTAATTTCTAATTACTTCCTACCTGCCCATGGCTTCCCACTCAGAAGGTGGGTCCTGGGAAAGGAGCTGGGATGACTGGAAACCTTCTTTTCCTCCAAATGCTGTGTGATCTAGGTTCTTGCAATTAGCAGTTTAGGAGAGCTTTGATAAATCACTCACTTCTTTGCACTTCCAAGTCCTAATTCTAAACTCATTGGAAAGAGTTTAAATAATACTAAAGAAGTAGAATGTGGCTCTAGTTAAGAGTATTAATTTTTTAATTCAGTTCAGTTCAGTTGCTCAGTCGTGTCCGACTCTTTGCGACCCCATGGACTGCAGCATGCTAGCCTCCCTGTCCATCACCAACTCTTGAAGTTTCCTCAAACTCATGTCCATTGAGTTGGTGATGCCATCCAACCATCTCATCCTCTGTCATCCCCTTCTCCTCCGCCTTCAATCTTTCCTAGCATCAGGGTCTTCTCAAATGAGTCAGTTCTTCACACCAGGTGGCCAAAGTATTGGAGTTTCAGCTTCAGCATCAGTCCTTCCAATTAATATTCAGGACTGATTTCCTTTAGGATGGACTGGTTGGATCTCCTTGTGGTCCAAGGGACTCTCAAAAGTCTTCTCCAACACCACAGTTCAAAAGCATCGATTCTTTGGCACTCAGCTTTCTTTGTTCTATTTCAAACCCTAAAAGATGATGTGTGAAAGTGCTGCACTCAATATGCCAGTAAATTTGGAAAACTCAACAGTGGCCACAGAACTGGAAAAGGTGAGCTTTCATTACAATTCCACAGAAAGGCAATGCCAAAGAATTCTCAAACTACTGCACAATTGTACTCATCTCACATGCTAGTAAAATAATGCTCAAAATTCTCCAAGCCAGGCTCTAACAGTATGTGAACCGTGAACTTCCAGATGTTCAAGCTGGTTTTCAAAAAAGCAGAGGAACCAGAGATCAAATTGCCAACATCTGTTGGATCATCGCAAAAGCAAGAGAGTTCCAGAAAAACATCTATTTCTGCTTTATTGACTATGCCAAAGCCTTTGACTGTGTGGATCACAACAAACTGTAGAAAATTCTGAAAGAGATGGGAATACCACATCACCTGACCTGCCTCTTGAGAAATCTGTATGCAGGTCAGGAAGCAACAGTTAGAACTGGACATGGAACAACAGACTGGTTACAAATAGGGAAAAGAGTACATCAAGGCTGTTTAGTCACTCTGCTTATTTAACTTATATGCAGAGTACATCATGAGAAATGCTGGGCTGGATGAAACACAAGCTGGAATCAAGATTGCCGGGAGAAATATCAATAACCTCAGATATGTAGATGACACCACCTTTATGGCAGAAAGCGAAGAAGAACTAAAGAACCTCTTGATGAAAGTAAAAGAGGAGAGTGAAAAAGTTGGTTTAAAACTTAACATTCTGAAAACTAAGATCATAGCATGTGATCCCCTCACTTCATGGCAAATAGATGGGGAAACAGTGGCAGACTTTATTTTGGGGGGCTTCAATATCACTGCAGATGGTGACTGCAGCCATGAAATTAAAAGACGCTTGCTCCATGGAAGAAAAGTTATGGCCAACCTGGACAGCATATTAAAAAGCAGATATTACTTTGCCAACGAAGGTCCATCTAGTCAAGGCTATGGTTTTTCCAGTAGTCATGTATGAATGTGAGAGTTGGACTACAGAGAAAGCTGCGTGCTCAATTTTACAATTAGTTAATTGACTTTTGGCTGCACTGGGCCTCTAGTTGCGGTGAGTGGGGCTACTCTCTCGTTGCGGTGCCCTGGCTTCTCACTGTTGTAGCTTCTTTTGTTGCCCATCGTGGGCCCTAGAGCGTGTGGGCTCAGTAATTATGGCCTGTGGGCTTAGATGCTCCATGGCACGTGGAGTCTTCCTGGACCAGGGATCAGACCTGCATCCCCTGCATTGGCAGGTGGGTTCTTAACCACTGGACAACCCAGGGAAGTCCCAACAGTATTAGTTTTTAGAGTTAGCATTTGAGTCATAGCTTTGCTCCTTAGTGATTGTATAACCAGAGGCATATTATTTATCCTCTGTGAATGTCAATTTTCTCATCTGTAGAATGGAAAACACTGTTATAGCTTCTAGGACGCAATGAAAGAATGTACACAAGTTTATTTGCTGAGTGCCTCCTAAAAGCCTTACATTTTTAATCATTGTCAAATTGTCTACATGATTCTGATTCCTTAATATAACCCCTTGCTCTAAGGAACCCCCTCCCTGCCATCATGATCTTACTTTACTGACTGTGAAAAAATGGTGAGAAGTGGACAAATGTAAAATCTGGATGTGTTAAGAGGACTTGATGACAAACAAACATAAGAATGTATTCTAGAGGTTTGATTTCTGATATTGTTAATCCCAGTTAAAAATTAAAGTTGGATATGGATGCAGTATTCATTTAATTTTGACAATGAATTTTAAAATGGGGAGAAGACATACTTTCAAATTTTGTGACCGAATTTAGACCATCAAAATTCTGTCTGTGTGTATTTGTAAAAAAAATATATTTATAGACAGATAAGCCTTATTCCAACATCTGCATAAATATGAGTTGATGTTGAACAATAAAAAGCTTTTCCAGAGAGTTAACATTTGTTTATTAGATAATAGGGCTTGCTCTCATCCTTCATTTTATCTCTGAGTTTAGTTGATTGACACCTCATTATTAGTAATCTGTTCTCACTAATCAGTCATTCTCACCACACAGAATCTGAACCCTTTGGATGGTACTTCTCTCTCTCTCTTTTTTAAATCTCTTTGTGTGTTTTTATTAATAATGACATATTGATAATTTTATAAAGGAGACATATGTCTATAGAAAATGATTGCAGATGTTGGTAGTAATGAAAAAGATGGCAGTTTTTTTTTTTTGTTTGTTTTTGAGAGAAAGGCAAGATGCAGAGAAAGTTTAGTTTTTAGGAAGCCACAGCTCAAGCATATTGATAAACTGAAGAAGTGTCTGTAAAGAGATTAAATATAGACTGGAAATATAATGAATGGAGGAGTGGAAGAGAGAATAGTTCAGATGGTGGCATTAGCCTTGCTGAAAATAAGAGGCCTCTTTCTTTGAAGCAAAAGTAAAGTAAGAATAGTGTAAACATGGAAGAAGAGGAAATTAGGGAATGAGCCTCCATTCTTTGGTGAATTAGAGTGAGGTCGTCTCCTGACAGAGGAGTTTGGGAGTGACTGGCCAAGGACTGGAAAAGTTTGTTAGTCACTGGAAATGAACAATTGGAAAACTAGAGATGATTAACAGAGTCTTACGGAAACAAGAGGGAAGGGAGCAGGGCACAGCCTTTAAAAAGATGACATAGCCCAAGGACACAAATTAAACTGGTTAGAACCAACTAGGTCCAAGATAGTGAAAGAGAGAATTGTGAGGATATATCCAAATATTTGAAGGGTTGCCAAGAATGTATGGGGTGAGAAGAACTGCCTATTCTGTGTGCTACGGAAACACAGAGCTAAGACCAGGAGGTAGAATTTATAGGAAGCAAGATCTTGACACAAATAAGAAAGAAATGAATGCCTTTGGAGGGAATGAATTCTGTGATTCTGAAGATACTCAAGCAGAGAACAGGTAGGCAACGGCCATGATTAATAGAGATGGTTCAGGCATCGAAAGGCAAGTGGCCGCTGATGAGCTTTAAGACACCTTACGACTCTGTGAGTCTGTGAATCACTGTGTGTCGTCGCACGATGTCACTTTCAGAAATTATTGCATAGATTGTCATGCTGCCTGAACCGTTGTCAATGTGCATTTATTTTATTTTAAGGGATGGGAGGACCCCAATGAAAGTACAAGTCTATTTCTTTTAAAGTAACTAGTCTTCTATTTTCTTGTGATTAAGACATTTATTTAAAGCCAGGCTTGCTAGTAAAAAGGCATATAATCACTGGTTCTCTTCAGCCCCTGTCATGACAGATTAGCATTAATAATTTAGAGAACAGCAGCATTAAAAGTAATTACAAACTGTCAGAAAGATACAAGAAATATGACATAGCTCATAGCTTCTTTTCAGACCTCAAATATTATTTGAGGTGAAAAATAATTACATTTTCCTGTTCATTTCCTAATACAAATAACTTAGAAAATCTCATAATTCTCGAAATTTGCAATTAATTCATTGAAAGACTGATGTCACTTTGGAAAAAAAAAAAATAAAGGCCTCTCTGGCCGCAAATTTCCACTGTGGAATCATTCTTGAGGCATATTCCCAATTGCCTTGTCATTGCTCGTTTCAAATGCATTAACATAGCAACATGAATAAATCAACTAGCATTTAAAAATATAAATCATCTAAACCTTCTTTAATTGTGTACGCGTTTAGCTCTTTCTCCTTTGTCTGTCTAAATCCTACAGCCTCTTGGTTTAGATACATCTCCCTACAAATTTACCTAAGATATAAGAATCTGCTAAAATTCATCCCTATGAACTTTTGTCCAGCTCAAGCCTACTTTGTTCTGTCTGTCCATTCAGTGCTGCTCTCATACGAAAAATGAGAAATGTGTCACTATTTCATACTTTAATAAAATTTACAAGGCATCTTCCTCTTTCTGCAGTCCCTTCTTTGATCACATGTCCTCTGCCCTGGGAAGAATTAAGAACAAAAATGGATACTCACTTCTGTCCTTATCCTCTATTATTCTAGATAAAGGAGGAGAAAAAACATTCCCTCCCCCCCTATTGTGAAGTACCATTCACTAAAACCTAGGCAGTGATTCACTGTATTTAAAATTTACCTTATTTAAAATTTATGCAATCGAAGAGATGTATTAAACATGTATCTTGTGGTAGTCATGTCATCTTATATTTGCTGTTTGGTAAAAACAAAAAATTCTTAGTGAGATAGTTGTTCAGATTTCAGTAGAATAACTTGACCTCAGGAACAGATTGTATGTGGCAGCAAATCTAAGCGGATTGGAATGGGGGTGTGGGGTTGGTGTCCACGCTCTTTGTGCCCTGACTGCGCCTGGCATATTGCAGTACACAGGATGCTGGGTGGAGGTCTAGCACGTCGCTTGAAAAACAAGGAGGGGAAGGGAGAAAAGGAAGAAGAATGTTATTGCATTTTAATATTTGTTGTTGCTAAAATGTCACCATTTTATATGACACATTTTTTAGATAGGTCATATGGGTTAGTCTGCATGCTATCATGTGAAGTACTGGTTTATATTTGTGTCAAATGATTAGAATCTTAATTGGATCAACAATGTTCTGAAAGAGAGCTAATTAGACTCAACAGTATTTGCCATAGCATGCACATAAACTCCTCTAACCTTTCTTTCATTCTCTCTTTGGTTCCTCTATAATAGCCCTTCATCTTTGAGAAAGTTACTTTTCATATAAAATGGTTTATAATGTCATGGATGCATTAGACTATTTGAGTGAGTGAGTGAAGTCGTTCAGTCGTGTCCGACTCCTTGTGACCCCATGGACTGTAGCCTACCAGGTTCCTCCGTCCATGGGATTTTCCAGGCAAAAACACTGGAGTGGGTTGCCATTTCCCTCTCCAGGAGATCTTCCCGACCCAGGGATTGAACCCAGGTCTCCCACATTGTAGGCAGATGCTTTACCATCTGAGCCACCAGGGAAGTATTTATACTGCAGGGCTTCTTCCCAGGTGGTGCTAGTGTAAAGAACCCACCTGCCAGTGCAGGAGTCACTGGTTCCATCCCTGGGTTGGGAACCCCATAGACGGCAGCCTACCAGGCTCCTGCATCCATGGGATTCTCCAGGCAAAAGTACTGGAGTGGGGTGCCATTGCCTTCTCCAACCCCCTGGAGAAGGTCATGGCAACCCCCTCCAGTATTCTTGCCTGGAGAATCCCATGGAAAGAGGAGCCTGGAGGGTTACAGTCCATAGAGTCTCAAAAAGTTGGACACAACTGAAGCGACTGAGCACTCATGCATTTATTCTGCTTGTTATCAAAAAGTTTATATTACCATAGATACATATATTGTGGGACAAACTCATGTTACTGTCTCTAAACAGCTAATATAACACAGCTCCTCCGAGGAAAGCCTTTAAAAATATTCCTTAATTTTGTGTATTATACAAGTTGTTCATACCTACAATAGCACAATTAGGATAAAGAAAACCTAAGGTGATCGCAAAGAAGAAAATCAAAATTCACTATCCAGTGATAGTAGCTATTATTAAGTTCATGCTTGTGCTTCCATATTTTTTCATACATTCATCTTTTAGAACAATAAATCATACTGTGTCTGCTGTTTGAGACCAGCTTTGTTCTTTCAACAGTATAAAATGGCTGTCTTCCTTTACTGACAAATACATAGCATTATCACAATTTCTAATGACTGCAGAGTATTCATTGTGTGACTTGATTTTAAGCCCTTTTTTATTTAAGCAAGCTCTGTCACTGAAAATTCAGATAATTTCTGCTTTGTTGCCAGGAATGGACTCTGTGATGGATATCCTTGTGGTTGTCTTGTCCTGCATCCTCAAGGAGAGACTCCAAGTGTCCTCCAGGACTTTGAGGAAGTAGCCGCCCTCCCAATCAGAGACGGGGCAAACCCAGGTCTCAGTGTTACGTGGGCATGGTCTGACCAAGGGAAAAATGAGCCAAAAAGATGAAGCTGTGGGCAAAGGAGAGTCTCAGCACATTTTGCCCTTTGACTCAGCATCTTTGTAACCCCTCTGTTAATTCTGCCTTAGGAGTGGAGGCAGTCTACACGAAACTTTTCCGAAAGAAAGTCATGCATTTCCTTAGCTATAGTTATTGGGAATTAGCCTTGTTAAAGAAAAACAACAATGACAGCACCACAAAACAACTCTATCTATCTATCTGAAAGATTTATCAGTCTATCTTTCTCGGTGATATTTGGCAGCAAAGCCAAAGGATTCTGAGTTTTTGTTTTTTTTCCTGGTGTAGAGTTTTATTTTTTCAGTTTTATTGAGATATTTTAAGACAAATGAAATCGTAAGATACTTAAAGTGTCACATTGTAATTATTTGATCCCTGCATATGGTTTCAATGTCATGCTAGAGTACTGATTAACAAGCCCACCTAAGGGTTATTTGGGATTTTTTTTAGGGCAGGGATTGGTAAACTTTTTCTTTAAAGAGCCAAATAATAAATAATTTAGATTCTTCAGATTGTACGGTCTCTGTCACAGTTTTTAACCCTGCTGTTGTAGCTTAAAAGAAGCCATGGACAATAGATAAATGAATGCATGTGACTCTATTCCAATAAAACTTTATTTACAAAAACATGGGGCAGACTCGATTTGGCCTGTGGGCCTTAATTTGCTGATTTCTGCTGTAGGGGTATGTACCTTTGACTATTTACTAATCATTGGCAAGTTACAAATTGCTTTTGTCTGATAGAGATGCAAATGATTTATGTGCAGTAGAAAAATAACCCCGGTGGCAATGCGTTTATTGCCTAATTCAGCAATCTTCATCCAGCATATAGAAAGGTCCTATATGTATTGATTTCTGTATCCAGTTTTGTCACCCTGTTGGTTTGTTCATTGATAAGCTAAATAAAACTTTGACATGTACTCACTGTTTACATGAGATTTATGTTTTTAACTTTGGAAAATAATATCCTGACAGCCTGTACTCCACAGGCAAGACAACCCCTAAAAAGAGGATGTTGTGAGGAGCATGACCTTCAGAGGTCAAATCAGACTTGCATCTGCTGCCTTATATAAGTAAGCAAATACGTCTAGTTTTCTGTCTGTCTCTCCCTTGCTGTGACCAGATTACTTTCTGTCCCCTAGCATCACTGTTTGACCCCAAGATGCTCCACTTTTCAAGGACAGAACATCTTCATCAGAAGAGGGATATTCTTGTTTCTAAAAACTTGTGACAGTTCTGCTAAGTACATACTGTGGCCAGTGGAATGGTTCCATTAGCAACTCACTTAGGAAGAATAACACATTTAGCTAGATTATTAAAAAAGAAAAAAAAAAGAGTCTTCACACTTTTTTTCTCTTACAATTTCATCCTGAAAACAGAACCAAGCCAGTCAACCCTCTCAAGGTTTTGCAGAGAGCCTGGTTTTTGCAGAGACTCTTCAAGGTTCTCACTGAAGTACGTAGTGCCTTAGGGCTTCACTTTAGCCTCCAGTGACCAGATATCGCTGTTCAGCATCCTCTCCTGGTTCAGACCTTTGCTGTGTTTTTCTATTTTTTTTCAAAAGCTGCCATGTAGGTGTGTATACAGAGTTTGATTTTCCATCTTTCCCTGCATCATCTCACTTGTCCCCCCAGCCCTCCTAGGAGGCTGGTGTACTACCGTTGTTCATTGAAGAGGAATCTGGAAACTCAAGGAAGGCTAGGCACCTGCTTAGGTCTAGTTGGTGGCAGAGATAGAATTTTAACCTATTTCTGTCTACCCCCAGACTCAAGCTTTTCATCTGTCCTGTACTGCATCTCCAACTGCCCACTCCTAGATCTCCTGTTGGGGCCTATCTTTAGATCAGAACTAGTTTCATTCCTGTGCCTTTATGACCATGGTAGAAAGGATTATACTAGTCCTGTTTTTTCTTTCTTTTTAAAATTAAGAATTTGTTTTTTTAAAGAGTTTTAGGTTCCCAGCAAAACTGAGGGGAAAGGCCAAAGATTTCCCATATACTCCCTGCCCTCACACATGCGTAGGCTCCCCCATTAACAGTGGTACTTTTGTTATAATTGATAAACCTATATTAACATGTCCTAATTACACCATCCCAGGAATGGGAGGCTCGTGGGCTGCTGTCTATGGGGTCGTACAGAGTCAGACATGACTGACGTGACTTAGCAGCAGCAGCAATCATGCAATCATGGTTTACATAAAGCTCACTCTTGGTGCTGTACATTCTGTGGGTTTGGGCAAATGTGCAATGAGATGTATCCATCCATCATGATGGTATCACACAGAGCAGGTTTACTGCCCTAAAAATCCTCTGTGCTCTGCTTATTCATCCCGCCCTCTGTAACCTCTGGCAACCACTGATCTTTTTAATTGTCTCCAACTTGTTAACTTAATCAGGTTTGTTTTGTCTAAAATGTCATGTAGTTTGAATCGTACTGTATGCAGTTTTTCAGGTTGGTGTCTAAATAAGTATTTAAAGTTTCTCCATATCTTTTCATGGCTTAATAGCTCATTTCTTTCTAGTGCTGAATAATATTTCATTGCTGGATGTACCACAGTTTATTTATCTATTCACCTACTAGGGACATTTTACTTGCCTCCAAGCTTTGGGAATTAGTGAATTATGAATAAGCATCTTACTTATAAACATCCATGTACAGGCTTTTGTGTAGACATAAGTTTTTGACTCCTTTGGGTAAGTAGCAAGGGTGCAACTGCTAGATCGTGTAGAATGTTTAGTTTTGTAAGAAAACTGCCAAATCGTCTCCTTATTAGATTAAATAAAACTTCCAGAGCAATGTTGCAAACTGATGAGAGAGGTCATCTTGCCTTGTATCTTATTTTAGTAGGAAAGCTTCAAATTTCTCATCATTAAATATGTTGTTAGCTATAGAATTTTTGTCATTATTCTTTATCATGTTGAGGAAGTTTCCCTCTATTCCTAGTTTGCTGCAAGTTTTTATCACGAATAGATGTTGGGTTTTTTTCAAATGCTTTTTCTTCACATATTGATATGATTATGTGATTTTTATTTTTTTAATCTGTTGATGTGATGAATTACGTTAATTGATTTTCAGATGATGAACTAGCCTTGCATACCTGGGATAAATCTCACTTGCTCATGATGTCTTTTTCTACATTGTTAGATTTGGTTTACTAATGTTCCTTTGAGGACTTTTGTATTTATGTTCATGAGAGATATTGGTTTCTCTTTTCCTGTAATTTCTTTGACTGGTTTTGGTAATAGAGTGATGCTGGCTCTGTAGGATGAGTTAGGATGTATGTATGTGTATATATATATATATGTATATTTGTATGATTATTTGTTTAGAAGTCTGTTCTTTCTCAACTGAATCACATTTGAATACTTGTAAAAGATTAATTGTCCATACATGTGCAGGTCTATTTCTGGGTTCTCTTTCAATGATCTCTTTGTCTACTTGCTCACCGATCGCAAACTGTCTTGATTATTGTCTACAGGTTGTCTTACAGTCAGGTAGTGTTAAGCGCTCCAATATTTTTTCTTCTCATTCACAACTCTCTTGGTTATTCTAGGTCTTTTGAATTTCTGAATGAATTTTAGAACCAGAAAAAAGTCTGCTTGGATTTTCATTATGAATAGGTTGAATCTACAAATCACTTTGAGAAGATTTTGCATCTTTACAGTTTGCATATTTACATACTGAGTCTTTTGATTCACAAGTGTGTATATTTCTCCATTTACTTAGACCATGGATATTTCTCAGCATTGCTTTGTAGTTTTCAGTGTACATGTCCTGCATATCTCTTGTCAGATTTTCCCTGTGTATTTCATAATTTTCGATGCTATTGAAAATAGTATTGTTTTAAAATTTTAAGTTCTGAGTACTTCTTGCCTTCTTGATGGTATGTATGAATACAATTTTTAAGTATATTGATCTTGAATGTTGCATTATTGTAACTTTTACAGTAGTTCCAGTGATGTTTGGGGGGAGTTACAGGGGATTTTGAAAAACATTTTAAAATTATTTAATTATGTTTAAATAGATGATCATGTTCCTTGCTGATTAAAGTAGCTTTGTTTAATCCTGAATGTCTTTATTTTTTCTGCCTGAGTTCACTGGTTGGAACTTTAGGACAATCTTTAATAGAAATGACAAAAAATGAACTTTTTTGCTTATTTCTGAACTTAGAGGTAAAATATTTAGTCTTTCACCATTAAGAATTATGATAGCTATATTATTTTTGTAGATGTTCTTTATCTGGTTGAGGACTTCTATTCTTAGTTTGCCTAGAGGTTTTATTTCCTCTTTGTTTTAAAAAAAATCAGAAATGGATGTTGAATTTGTTGAATGCTTTTTCTGCACTAGTTGTAATGATTATATTTTTTCCTTTAAAATATTCTAATTATCATAAATTACTTTGATTTTCAAATGTTAAGCCAGACTTCCTTTCCTGGGACAATCCTCACCTGGTCATGATGTATTATCCTTTTTATACATTATTGGATTCAATTTGATCACATTTCAGTAAGATTGTTTTCATCTATATTCATGAGACACACTGGGCTGTGGTTTCCTGTTTTTGCATATCTTTCTTTTTTTTAAACCAGAGTAATGGGCCTCATAGAATTAGTTGAGGAGTATTCACTTCTCTTCAACTTTCTGAAAGCATTTTTCTAGAATTGGTATTATTACTTCCTTAACTATTTGGTAGGAATTTCCCGTGAAGCTACCAGAACCTGGAGTATGCTTTGTGTGGGAGTTTCTTTTTTTTTTTAACAACAATTTCGTTTGATATGGTGCTATTCAAGTAGTCTAAGTTTCACAGGCTCAGTTCGGTTCAGCTCAGTCGTGTCTGACTCTGCGACCGCGCGGACAGCAGCACTCCAGGCCTCCCTGTGTAAACTTTGAAATTTTGTGTCCTTGAGTCATTTATCTGTCTTATCTAAGTTGTCAAATATATCGGCATAAAATTGTTACAATATTGCTTATTATCCTTTGAGTGTATGTAGAATCAGTCATATCACCTGTCTTATTTCAAATATTGGAAATACGTGTCTTCTCTCTTTTGTTTCTGATTAGCAGATAAAGGTTTGCAATGTTAGATATTGAGCTTGTAAAGGAACCAAGTTTTTGCTTTATTGTTTTTCAGTGTTTTTTCCCTTCTGATTCACTGATTTCCATGCTGATGTTTATTTCCTTTCTTATGCTTATCTTAGGTTTTATTTTCTCCTCTTTTTCTTCTAGTGGAAGCTGAAGTTATTGATTTGAGACCTTTTTAATTTTCTAATATAAGCAAACCATAAATTTTCCTTACAATCTGTTTGCATCCAATAAATTTTGAATAAATTGTGTTTTCATTTTCATTGAATTCAGAAGACTCTTTGGATTTCTTTGACTCATGGGTTGTTTAGAAGTATGTTATTTACTTTCCAAATATTTGGAAGATTATCTCTAACTATTAGTTTGTAATTTTAATCATATTTGGTCAGAGAACATACTTTGTATGACTTGAATCCTTATACATATGTTGAGTCTTGTTTTATAACATATAATATGATATGTTTTAGTATATATTCTATGTGAGCTTGAAAAGAACGTATTCTGTTGTTGAGTGTTGTAGTAACGTCAATTAAGTTAAATTTGTTGATAGTATTATTCAGGTCTTCTATCTTCTTAATAATTTTCTGATTGCATGGCTCACCAATTATTGAGAGAATATTGTTGAAATCTGACAAAAGTACCAATTTTTCTATTTCCTGTTGCGGTTCTATCAGTTTTGGATTTATGTATTTTGAGGCTTTGTGTTTAGGTGTGTAAATACTTAGAATTATTATATCCTCTTGAACTGACCTCTATATTACTATTAAGTGTCAATGTTTAATAGTAGATTTTCCTCTGAAATCTAACATTGTCTGTTATTAATATAGCTTCCTCACCTTTATTTTGATTAATATTAGCATGGTATATATAGCTTCATCTTCTTACCTTTCATCTTATCTTTATATTTAAAATTATTTTCTTATAGGCAGATATAATTGGGTATTACTTTTCTTTCCAAGTTGACAATTTTTGATTTTTAGTTAGGAAATTTAGGCTATTACATTTAATTTGATTATTGATATGTGGGCAACATCCTGCTATACTGTCTCATTCAAAGTTTCTTTTCCTCTTTTCTACCTTCTCTTGGATTGCGTATTTTTTTTTAATTCCATTTATTCTTGGGCTGTACTGTGTCTTCACTTCTCCATGCAGGCTTTCTCTAGTTGGGGTAAGCAGGGGCTACTCTAATTGCGTGCGAAGGCTTCTCACTGTGGTGGCTTCTCTTGCCGTGGAGCACGGGCTCTTGGGTGCACGGGCCCTAGCAGCTGTGGCGCAGGGGCTCAGCAGCTGTGGCTCCTGGGCTCTGGAGCACACAGGCTTAGGTACCCTGCAGCATGTGGAATCTTCCCAGACCGGAGATCAGACCTGTGTCCCCTGCATTGGCAGGTGGAGTCTTAACCACTGGACCACCAGAGAAGTCTTAGACAGAACATTGTTTATGATTTCATTTTTTTCCTTTGTTGATTTGTTAGTTACAGCTCTTCATTGTGTTATTTTAGTGGTGGCTTTAGGGTTTATAATTTTTTAAGTTTATAATCTTATATACATATGCTTATAACTCTTGAAAATTCTTAAAGAGAGGGGAATACCAGACCACCTGACCTGCCTCTTGAGAAATCTGTATGCAGGTCAGGAAGCAACAGTTAGAACTGGACATGGAACAACCGACTGGTTCCAAATAGGGAAAGGAGTACGTCAAGGCTGTACATTGTCACCCTGTTTATTTAACTTATATGCAGAGTACATCATGAGAAATGCTGGACTGGAAGAAACACAAGCTGGAATCAAGATTGCTGGGAGAAATATCAATAACCTCAGATATGCAGATGACACCACCCTTATGGCAGAAAGCGAAGAACTAAAGCTGTGCTTGATGAAAGTGAAAGAGGAGAGTGAAAAAGTTGGCATAAAATTCATCATTCAGAAAACTAAGATCATGGCATCTGGTCCCATCACTTCATGGGAAATAGATGGGGAAACAGTGGAAACAGTGACAGACTTTATTTTGGGGGGCTCCAAATTCACGGCAGATGGTGACTGCAGCCATGAAATTAAAAGACGCTTACTCCTTGGAAGAAGAGTTATGACCAACCTAGACAGAATATTCAGAGAAGGCAATGGCACCCCTCTCCAGTACTCTTGCCTGGAGAATCCCATGGGCGGAGGAGCCTGGTAGGCTGCAGTCCATGGGGTTGCTAAGAGTTGGACACGACTGAGCGACTTCACTTTCACTTTTCACTTTCATGCATTGGAGAAGGAAATGGCAACCCACTCCAGTGTTCTTGCCTGGAGAATCCCAGGGACAGGGGAGCCTGGTGGGCTGCCGTCTATGGGGTTGCACAGAGTCGGACACGACTGAAGTAACTTAGCAGCAGCAGACAGAATATTAAAAAGCAGAGACATTACTTTGCCAACAAATGTCCATCTAGTCAAGGCTATGATTTTTCCAGTAGTTGTGTATGGATGTGAGAGTTGGACTATAAAGAAAGCTGAGAGCTGAAGAATTGATGCTTTTGAACTGTGGTGTTGGAGAAGACTCTTGAGAGTCCCTTGGACTGCAAGGAGGTCCAACCAGTCCATCCTAAAGGAAATCAGTCCTGAATATTCATTGGAAGGACCGATGCTGAAGCTGAAACTTCAATACTTTGGTCACCTGATGTGAAGAACCGACTCATTTGAGAAGACCCTGATTCTGGGAAAGATTGAAGGCGGAGGAGAAGGGGACGACAGAGGATGAGATGGTTGGATGGCATCACTGACTCAATGGACATGAGTTTGATTAAACTCTGTGATTTGGTGATGGACAGGGAGGCCTGGCATGCTGCAGTCCATGGGGTCGCAAAGAGTTGGACACGGCTGAGCAACTGAACTGAACTTGGTTAAAGGATCTTTAATATTTCCAGTGTTACAGATTTGTTGTTTATAAATTATTTTAGATTTTGTACATCTGAAAAAAGTGTTTATTTGGCCTTTGTTTTTGAAAGATACTGTTGCTGAGTAAAGAATTCTAGGTAAATGTTCTTCAGAGTTTTTCTAGAACATAGTAAATTTCTAGGAAAAATTTTTATCCATTTAGGTCTTGTTTTTAAACTTTGCTAGGTGGAGCCATAGCAGCCTTTAGTCTAGGATTAATTTTTTCATACTACTCAAGCAAGACCCTTGTTAGTAATGTAACCAATGCCCCATGAATTATGAGACTTTTCATTCAGGCTATTGGGAGGAGCCATTAATAGAGTACTGTTCTAATCCTTTTGGGTGTTTCTCTCCCTACACTTAGAGAAGCTTCCTCACACATACGTTGATTAGTTCTCTGGGTGGACCCTGTGCAGCCTTCTTGAGTTCTCTGTGCATCCTTCTCTCTGGCTCTGGGCTCTGAGAATAAGCCTGAACTGTCAGGCTCATTAGAACTATGCACTATCACTGCTAACCTTTCCTGATAAAACACACCTTGGCCCACTTAGCATGAGGTGCTGTCGTCCGAGACTGTCTCCAGTAGAGCCTGCATCAGCTCTGGGCACTGGGAGGCCTCTGGGGGCCAGCTCCCTTCTTTCTCTTTCTCTATTGATATCATGGGCAGTCTAGACTCTGTTCCTTCCCGCCCTCCATTCACTGTAGTCTAGTTCTCCTACTTGTTAACTTTAGGACGGGCTCAGCTTGGAATCTCTGCACGTCTCTTTTATCACAACTGTTATCTCCTATTGAATCCTGGTGAAATCATATAGAACGGGCCCTGGTTCTGTCCTTGGGATGCTAGGCCACCTGAGCCCATTGGCTCCCTGGCTTGCAAGCTCTGCCTCACTTACCTTCTCTACTAATTCTTCTATTGGCCTCCTACCCCACATGCATCATACATATTATCATCAGTTATGTGTCATAGACAGTCTTACCCTCTTTAGTAATTCCTGGAGAGATGAGGTCACTTTGGTGTTGAACAGGGTCATGAAACCAAACTTCCCACCTACCTGCGGTCCTGTCTTTTCTATAATCATCAGTCCACCAGTAGTGGGGGTGGGGAAAGCCTTCCAAAGCAGGCAGATTTTTAAAAATTCATTTATTTTGTCATTGAAGGGTAATTGCTTTACAGAATTTTGTTGTTTTCTGTCAAACCTCAACATGAATCAGCCATAGATACATGAAAGCAGGCAGATTTAAAGCAGCGCATTGATTACTCACGCTTAAGCACTTTTCCTCCTGGTTCCCCCTCCCTCCCTCCCGTCATGCAACTCCCCTTCCTGCCCATCACTCTCTCTGGAGGCCACTCACAGTGGTCTCTTCTTTGTTCCTCTGTCTCTAGTCGGCCAACAATATGCCTTTGTTCCCTTATCTTGTCTTGTTCAGAAATGGTATCTATGCGGAGGCCTAATTTGTTTCAACACCTCCTTTACCTCCCCAGGACCTTCTTTCCACTGCTTTCTTGCCAAGGTTAACTCGAGTCCCCTCTCTCAAGAATTGGCTCCTTATCTGTGTAGCAGGGATGCATTTTATTCCTCAACACCATGGGGCAAGAAATGTCATATTCTTTTTAGCCATCCAAATCATGTTTCATCTGTAATAGCAGGAAATTCAATCTCTGTCCTTACCTGAACTTCTTCGACTTCTAACGTTATACCCTATAGGGTCATACAAAGGCTCAGAATGTCCCTGTAAGGGCAGAGTTTTCAGGGAAAGGTCCATTTGTCTCTGGTCTACACAGGTTACCACTTCCAGGCTTATTGCTCCAGCCCTGATGTTACTTGAAGGCACAATTCTTGGCTTCTGTGCCAAGTTTGAGTGGTTCTCACTGTGGTTCTCAGGGCTAAAGCTCTAACTGTTCGGTTAACACCCTAGCCACTGATGACTACGAGACAGGGACCAGCTTTTGTGAAAAGCCCTGAAGGATTTTGTCCTTGTCATCTGGCCAGATAAATATTCGCCTGTCCTCAATTCAAGTTACTTGTAAAGGTCCAAACAACTTTTCTTCTCTTGGTACAGTATAACGCATCATAACATCCCTCAGAGAAGCAAAGCTTTGGAAAAAAAAAAAAGTCAGGAAGGACATTATCTTCTCTACTGGAAAGCCTGTTTTTGTCTCTGACCCACAAAAACACACTCACGACAGTGTTATACATAGACACAGTTACCTTTCTGAGCTTGCAAAGAGAAACCTAACTTGCAGTAGGGAGAATGAAACATATTTATATTTTAATACCCTGGTTTCTGCCACTTATTAGCTGTGTGACCTTGGGCAGGTCATATTTCTGTCATCTATAAAGACTTCTGCCTTCTGACTTCTTAGGGTTGTTTTTAAGGGTTAAATGAATTAATAGAGGTAAAAATGCTTAGAACAGTGCTATAAAGTGTTAGCTATTTTTATTACCAGCTAATTGTGCTGTTTGTGACCTTTTCCTCGTGCTGTTCATTTTATATAGTGCTACTGCATCTTAGGTGGAGTTACCAGAGTCAGCACTTAAGGTGAGCACCGTGCTTGGCCAAAATCACCTCCAAATTCCACTGGAGACGAACCATCTTATTTCTTCATAAGTCTGATCCAGACAGTTTCCCTGCCAGCATTAAATCTGATTGTGTTGTCTTGGGTTGATCTCTGGATAAAGGTGTTACTTACAGATTTATACCTCTCCTTACATAGCCAATTCGGAGCAGATATTTTTTCAGTGAAAAACTGCAAAATCATCCACTGCTTGATTTTTTTTTTCCTCTCTGTGAAAACTGTTGAAATTCATATAATTTAAGTGTGAATAAGCTTTAACTCCAAGATTACCTGGAGTCCATCCCATCATAAGCATAGCCGGATAAGAAACTGAAGTCCTTTTCTATTTCAGGAGGCTTTAATGATGCCACTGGCCAGAGTGGGCAAAGAATGAAAAGTTTGAAGAATCCCCTTTTGCTCCTCTCATATTGCTCACAAAGGAGATCATCTTGCTGTTCAATGAGAATTTGATAGCAACCAAAGAACTTCATTGAAGTCTCATCTTTCCCTTGTCACAGTCCTTGGTGAAATCTATGAGTATTTTACACTGGGCAGACGGAGGAGCCTGGTGGGCTGCGGTCCATGGGGTCGCTAAGAGTTGGACACGACTGAGCGACTTCATTTTCACGTTTCACTTTCATCATTGGAGAAGGAAATGGCAGCCCACTCCAGTGTTCTTGCCTGGAGAATCCCAGGGACGGGGGAGCCTGGTGGGCTGCTGTCTATGGGGTCACACAGAGTCAGACACGACTGAAGTGACTTAGCAGCAGCAGCAGCAGCAGCATGGGGTGTTCATCCCTGGTAGAGAGTATACAAGCATTATTTAACTGTAGTCATTGTTGTTCATCTCAAGAGAGACTCCATTTCTAAAGAAACGATGGAGGCAGGTATTAACCACAAGTACTTGAATTGGGGAAAAACAAAAACTGAGAAAACAATACGGTGGGCCATGTACCCAGAGATTTTTCTCTCTTTTTTTTTAAACTGTCCTTGTCACTAATCAACTGTGTGGCCTCAGATGAGTCCCGTCCCCTCTCAGAGGTTCAGTTTTCTCATCTGAAAGATGAGGGGGTTACACAGTCTGCCCAGTTTTACTGTCCTATATCTGTGATTCCACTTAATCAGTGTGAACTCTTCCTTGAAAACTTCCTATTGTAAAAATGACTTGAGGAATGGGTCAGAGAATTTTAACTGTTTCTTAGGAATAGTCACCTGATGTAGCAGGTTAGTAATTTCAGTTTCCTTTGGAAACCCACTCCTGTTCTAATTTCTATTCATCCTCCTGGGAATGAATTCACCAGGACTATAAAGAAAGCTAAGTGGCGAAGAATTGATGCTTTTGAACTGTGGTGTTGGAGAAGACTCTTGAGAGTCCCTTGGACTGCAGGAGATCCAACCAGTCCATCCTAAAGGAAATCAGTCCTGAATATTCATTGGAAGGACTGATGCTGAAACTCCAATACTTTGGTCACCTGATGTGAAGAACTGACTCATTTGAAAAGACCCTGATGCTGGGAAAGATTGAAGGCAGGAGGAGAAGGGGACGACAGAAGATGAGGTGGTTGGATGGCATCACTGACTCAAGGGACATGAACTGAAGCTCCAAGGGTCATTCCATTCCCCTTGCCACAGTGATTGATTCCAGCATAGGCATGTGACCCCTATGGTCCAGTCAGAGACACTCAAGGACTTTTGATGAAACTAGTTTGAAAAAAGATACTTTCTTCTCTCTGGCATTGGTAAACAGGGAAGCCTAGAGTTGGTTACTTTGGCCACCTGATGCGAAGAACTGACTCCTCGGAAAAGACCCTGATGCTGGGAAAGATTGAAGGCAGGAGGAGAAGGGGATGACAGAGGATGAGATGGTTGGATGGCATCACCGACTCGAGGGACATGAGTTGGAACAAGCTCCGGGACTTGGTGATGGACAGGGAAGACTGGCATGCTGCAGTCCATGGGATCGCAAAGAGTTGGACACGACTGAGCAACTGAACTGAACTGAGAGTTGGTGATGGACACTTTCGATGGGAAAAGGAGAGAGCATGCAGGAAGATGAGGTTGACAGAGGCATACATAAATACAGAGACAGAACCACACAGAAATAGGGAGGTAGTGTCCTGCTGGCACGCTGAGTCCCTTGATCCTGGCCTTTACGCCTAGCCTTCACACATAGAAGAGGCACTACATACTCCTTTTGTTTCAATTGTATTAATTCAGGATTCTGTTGTTTGCAACTGTATGGTGCTTGACCAACACGTTCAAGTCTTCCTTTGCAATGTTGCACAGGAGAATTTGCTTGCCTCCAGATGGCTTGATCTGAGGCTTGGGAGTGAGAGAAGGAGGCGTGACATCTGATAGCAGAGGCTGTGTGAAGAGGGAAAGAACCTATGATGTGCCAAGTACTATGCTGTGCTTTTCATGTTTTTTTTTTTTTTTCATTTCATACCACAACCCTAGGAGGACAGTGCTGTTTTTATTATCCCTGTTTTTCAGAGGAGAAATCTGGGGAACAGATGGATTAAGGACTTACCTGAGGTCACACAACAGAGGTGGCAAAGCTGAGGGTTAAAACCAGATGCTTAGTCTCTGGAGCTTGAGCTCTTAACTGTTGAACTAAATTTTTCTGGGTGATTTTTCTTTCCTAATTCTCTTCTGACTTACCACATAGCTGAGGTGGAGTCACAGTTTGAGTCTAGGTTGTCTGGACACCAGTGGGTAAGTAAGCTGTAGGGGAAGAGTAGATGGAGGAGATCTCTAAGTGGGTGGGTAATATGGAATAAGAGCATGGAGTACAGTCACTCCCCATGCTCCACTCCCACACCCAGGCAGTTATATTTTCATATTCTAAAATTTAAGAAGGAAGAAATTATCCAAAGAAATTAATTTTTTAAAATAGAAACTTTTTTTTGCAACTTTGACAAAATTGTGATCCATATATACAGTTTTAAACTGTTAAATAATTTAGCAATAAATTTTGAGATAAGAATATATTGCATATAGCCACATCAACATTTTATGAAGCACATTGCAATTTATTAGTTATCAGTACAATGTGTTTCAGTATATCTGTTTGTGATAGTCAAATATATCATTTTAATATTTTCTTTCACATGCACTATGCATGAGCTCATACGATGTTGAAGCTGCCTCTAAGAATTTCTATTACCTCTCTTTTCCTCTTCTTTTTCTTTTTTTTCTTCTCTAGCTCACTTACCGTGTGTTTATTTTTATACACTGTCTCCCATTTGACTATAAAAGAAAGATCCATCAAGGGAGGGCCGTGCATTGCCTGTGAGCTCTGTGTCTTCATGGTGCCTGGCACATAGTAGGTGCTTGATAAAGTCTATTAAGTGAATATATTATATAATAATTCAGTTTATCTCAAATTATAAAAAATACCAAATAATGTGTGAATAAGTAATTTTTAAGCCAAGCTTATTAATTGAAGTTAATATCCATCCTGACACTTGAATAATTCATAAATATATAGCTTTATGGATTATCCCAAATTAAATACACTGATGTAAACACCACTCAGATTAAAAAAAAAAAAAAATGACCCATTGTCAGCTTCTCAGCAGCCTCTCTACATATCTTCTCCAGATAACCATTACTCTGACTTCTACTACATAGATCAATTTAGTCTGCTTTTGAAACTAATATAATTGAAATCATATAGTATATTCTTTCATGTCTAGATTTTTTTTTTTTACTCGATATCAGTTTTGGGAAATTTATTTATTAGTTCAATGCAGTAGTAATTCATTTCATTTCATTGTTGTATAGAATTATATTGTAACAGATTTACAATACATCATAATTTACTTAATTTTTCTCCTATTGACAAACTTTGGGTTGTTTCCAGTTTTTTTCTCTATTGTGAGTAATACCACTATAGACATTTTTGTACATTTTTGGGGTACACATGGGTATTTATTTCTGCTGGGTTTATACCTAAAATTAAAATTTTGTAGTCACTGGACATGCATATTTTCAGTTTTGGTAGATATTGCCAAACAGTTTTCAAAGTAGCTGTATCAATTCACATGGTCAATGCCCTGCAACAAAAGACCATCAGGAATACACCTGTAGTCAGATAAAATTAGGTTCACTGGTTTGTTGCAACAAGGAGAATGCAACCTTGGGGGCTGTGGAGTGTCTCAGGAAAAAGGTGTTATGAAGACTGTCTGTAAGATTTGGAATTCTGTTAGGTGATTTTGTGGAGGGCTCAAGGAAGCTGGGCTTTGCTCTTCACTGGATGCTGTCAGGCAGTAGAGTTAATTCAGTAGTTGGGTTTCTCAACCATTTTAATCCAGAAGACCAGAAGGATGGAATGAGGTTAAACTGGAATTTGTAAAGAAGCAAGAGTTATTAGCTGGTATATTAGATTTCTAGTTCTGCTATCATCAAGTATCACAAACCGGATGGTTTAAAGCAAAAAGACTTCATTTTCTCATGGTTTTGGAGGGGGAAAGTCCAAAATCAAGGAATGATGCCCCTCTTGACTCCAATCTCTGCCTCTGTCGTCACACAGGATCCTCCCAGTGTGTCCGTCTCTGTCTCCAGTCCATTTCTTTTAAGAAGCCAGTCCTATTGGAGGAGGATTCATACCAAAGACCTTTTCTTAACTTGATCAGACCTGCCAAGACCCTGTTTTCAAATGAGGTCATATTCACAGGTACCAAGGAGTAGGATTTTACTGTATTCAACCTCTAACAGCCTAGATATGGGTGTTTGGTTATTTTGTGACTTCAACAGTATTCCTAATTCTGTCTGTGTTCTGATATGACTATAGAGTGGTCTTGTTTTTGTGTGGTATGACAGGAGACCATGTTCAACAGGAGGATGCTATGGGCTGGCTTCCCACTGTCAGGCGTGGCTTTTCTCCATCTCAGCAGCCTCATAACATTTTATATTGTCAATCTTTTGAATTAATTTCAGTGACTATGATTGGTGTGCATTGTCCTTTTATAGTTTCAACTTGCATTTCCTTGATGACAATGAGACAGCACTTTTCCATATGTTTATGAACTACCTTGGATAACCTCTTTTGTGAAGTGTTTATTCAAGTCTACTGCTCATTTCCTTATCAGGCTGTCCCTATATATTCTGGAAATGGGTTTTATTATTATTATTTTTTAAATAGCCTGGTTAGTAAGATAGATGATCAAAGAGTAGTAAAAATGATATGTGGTTATAAAATAATGAGCCTTATTTTCTAATATGATGCATAAAGTAGTCCTAAAGGAAATTAAAAAAAAAAATTCTAGAGAGTTTTAAGCAATGACAGGATGTTGGGAATAACTGAGTTGCCTCTCAATCACCTGCAAGTTTATATAAAATCTGGTCTTATTATTAAATGAATGTGTTAGATATAATAATGATGGCTATCTTTTTTTATCCCCTATCTGTAGGTCAGATAATATGCTAAATACTTGATACGTGTCAGCTGATTTAACATCACAACATCTCAATGTCCCCATTTTGCAGATACGGAAATGGATGCTGAGAAGATTAACTAACTTTTCCAAGATGACACAAGAGAAATTTAGGAGCTCTGTGTCAGGAACTTGCACCTACCTGCTATGCCGTCCTGCCTGTCTTTATGCACTTGAGAGCTCTTCAGTGAGGAAATAGGAGCTTGCTGTTTTAGTTAACATAGCTGTGAACTATACATCTAAGTGTGTAAAAATGTCACTAGTTTCTTATGCTCACATATCTGTGGAGCAGGAATCTGGAACAGGCTCGGCAGAATGGTTCTTCTCTTCTCCATGATATCTGGGGCCTTATTAAGGAAGGCCTTAAAACTGGGGGTGATTTGACAACTGGAGGCATCTGAAGGCTCACTCAAGCAGGTATCTTGGGATTGATGCTGGCTGTAGGCATATGTACACACACACACACACACACACACACACACACACACTGGTCACACACACACACACAGGTCTCTGCCCTGGCTCCTGGCACAGAGTTCCAAGAACCCTTGCAATTTCCAAAGGGATAAGAACTTGGACCTCCATCTTATGTTCTAATGGTTGGTCTTTTACATTGGCTCCTGACACAGAGCTCCTAAATTTCTTGAAATTTCCTGGGTTATAGAAGTGTTTTTTGTTCTAATGAGGTGATGCTTGGTAGGTTCCTGGATGGGGTTTGTCATCAGAAAGATCAAACCATGGTTAGAAGCTTGGAAATTTTAGCCCTATCCTATATCCTCTAGAAAGGAGAAGTGCTGGAAATTAGTGACTTAGTGATCAATCGTGCCTATATGCCAAAACTTCCTAAAAAATCCTTCCTAAAAATCCTAAAGGTATTGGGGTTCAAGGAGGTGCTCAGTTGCTGAACACATGGAGGTGCTGGAAAGTGGAAGCCCTGTGCCCCTTCTCACATACCTTGCCCTATTGTCTCTTCTGGATGTTCATCTGTTTCCATTATCATGTCCTTTTGCAATAAGCCAGTAAATCCCAAGTTGTATGAGCTATTCTAGGAAATCCTGGAACCCACGGAGGGGGTCATGGGAACCTTGTCTATAGCCAGTAAGTCAGAAGTACAGACGACAAACTGGAACTTGTGATTGGAACCTGGAGTGTGCATGCGCAAGGGACCTGAAGCAACTGAACCCTGTGGGACTGAGGCCTTACATCTGTGGAGTCTGATACTAGTTCCAGGCAGACGGTATCAGAATTGAACTGAATTGTAGAATGCCTGCTGCTGCTGCTGCTGCTGCTAAGTCGCTTCAGGCGTGTCTGACTCTGTGCGACCCCACAGACGGCAGCACACCAGGCTTCCCCGTCCCTGGGATTCTCCAGGCAAGAACACTGGAGTGGGTTGCCATTTCCTTCTCCAATGCATGAAAGTGAAAAGTGAAAGTGAAGTCCCTCAGTAGGGTCCAACCCTCAGCGACCCCATGGACTGCAGCCTTCCAGGTTCCTTTGTCCATGGGATTTTCCAGGCAAGAGTACTGGAGTGGGGTGCCATTGCCTTCTCTGTGTAGGATACCTAGCTGATATCATAGAGAATTTCTTGATAGGGAAGAACCCCCACACAGTTGGTGACCTGAAGTGTCAGAGGTGACATATTCTTTGTAAGTAAAGGAAAAATGACAATTTTTTCCTGCACAGTTTGGATCACATACCATTTTTTCCACCACAGTCGCAGGCCCACCCAGGTTCAAAGTAAGAAGATGTAGTCTCTGTCACCCAATGGGAGGGAGGCCAGAGTCACTTAGCAAAGGGAACATGTGAGTTGGCTGTACTGTGATGGCCATGTTAGGAAATCACAGTCTGCCACAAATCCTAAATCCATCACATACACTCTATGTGGTTCTGGAAATTCCTTAAGCCTGTCTTAGTTTTATAAGCTGTAAAACAGAGAAAAGAAGCCCCTACTTCTTGATGTTATAAATAGGTGAATGTGGTAAATAATACAATATCACTGACCTATACATGTTTCAGAAGATGGAGAGCTTCAAATCTGTGGATTCCAGAGTTGATGTTTATAAAAAACCAGTTAGAAGATTTTATGAGCCTGGTAAATCTTTACTAGCCAAGAGCCTGGTAAATAGGGTAACAAGATTACATTCTGAGATTTAAGTCCTAAAAACAATGGAAAGTGAAGATGGCTTCTAGGCTACAAGACATCTCAGCAATCTGGTTGAATGAATAAACATATCTCATGAACAGTGTATTACTCAAAAGGGATTTGAATCTGTTCATAAAAGCAGTAGAAAGGAAAAGAAAATCTTGGAGGCAATTTTTAGCAGTGGCCATACAGGGGAAAGTGGTATTGCCAACCAACTTGGAGAATTTTGGTTCGTCCGCAAGAGCATCCCTGGTAGTTGAAGAAAGTGAAGTCAGTTGACTTTGGTCTGTTGTCAAGGTGCACTGCCTGGATCAGGGTATCTCTTGTGCTGCTCCTACACATCCAGTGCCTTTTGATTCCATTAAACTTTAAAATGAAATTGATTTGGCCCCTTTGTAAGTTGGCCTCTACAAAGAGGCTGGATTAATTGGGAGAACTTTTAAAAGTTCCCATGCCAGTCATTTATCATTTTGCATTAATAAGTTGACATTCTAGTTTTATAACAAGTCTCATGAGCTTTAGTAATGCAATTCCACATTTGAAGAAGGAATGATCTTTCTGTGCTAGAAAAGTCAGTTCTGTGAGCCTCTAAGACTGAGCAGTCAGCTCTTGGAAGCCAGTAAACTCACCAAGGAAGTGAATTTCACTTCATGAGGCCTTTTGAGAAGTGGACTTCTGGCCTAATTCTTAGTGGTGGGCCTACATCTGCACTTGGGAGTCTGTGGCTGTGCTTCTTGATGTCTCCTCCATGTGGAATGCCTGATTTCCAGCAGCAGTTCCACCAGACTCCCCTGCTGTGAGCTCATGCTCATTTAAGTGCTTCGGGTCTTAGTCTTAGGCATCATCAGGCATGTCACACTTTTTGTAGATGTGCCTTAGGGAAGTTGTGAAATGCTTAGGTCTTACCTCAGCTACTTCTCACAACCCAGTGACCCCTCAACTATTTTCAGTTTGTCCCTTGACAACATATTCAGATTTCTAATTTCCTTATCAGATGCAAGGCCACAGTGGAAAAAAAAAAAGTCATTTGTTACTTACAGTAAACTTACTTACAGTCTAAACTAGACACTGTGATTAAATAGCCATTTTTAATTAGCCATGTCCACAGTAAATGTAGGGCTTCCCAGGTGGCTCAGTGGGTAAAGAATCTCCCTGCAAGGCAAGAGATGCAGGCAGATGTGAGTTCGAGTCCCAGGTTGGGAAGATCCTCTGGAGAAGGGCATGGCAATTCACTCCAGTATTCTTGCCTGGAGAATCCTATGGACAGAGAATCTGGCGGGTTACAGTCCATGAGGTCTCACAGAGCCGGACGCAACTGAAGTGACTTAGCATGCGAGTGTGCTATTTATCCTCTTATATCTATGGGAAACATGGCTCCTGATTCTATTCCTTTCATTTTCTCTTGAAATCAACTCCATGCTGGGGCTTTTTTCTTTCTTCACAGCTGGGAATGTTAGGTTTTGTTTCACTTCTTGCCATCTGTTTATTTCTGCCTGGAAAGCTGTGGTCAAGACACTTTGCTGCGTGGCCAAGATAGGGAAAAGGGACAGAGATAATCAAATACTGTCATATCTGGGTGATAAGATCCCAACAATGCATTCAATACACTACACATGGGAGGAAAAGGCCTTGTTCAATCAGCTCAATAGGGGAGCTGAGCATCCAAAGATATATAACTACCATTTGGACTTAACACTTGATTTCATTAAAATGTTGTTCAGTAAGAAGACTGACACTGCTGCCGTATGTAAACACACAGTTTTAAAGGCAGATGTAGGGAGAGTTAAATTTTGCTTAATGGTCTACCTAGAAAACAAAGAGTTAAGTGGTATATCATTTAGAATACATTCAGTTGCAAGCAACAAAATGCCTTAAATAATGAAGGTATATATTTAATATATCACATAACAAGCAGCTCAGTGAGGTCTGAGTGGGATTCAGTGTCTCTAAGTTTATTTTTGGCCTTTACTTTATGACAGGGAAAATGGTTGACAGTTTTTCAAGCATCAAGCCCTCCATTCCAAGCAGAAAGTCAGGGAACAAAAAGACTCTCTCCCTGAAGCTCTCTCAGCAAAGAGAACCTTCTCAGCAGACTTCTCCTCATGTTTCATTGGACAGAACTTGGTCATATGCCTACACCTAGCTAATTGCTGGCAAAGAGAGAAGGAATTACCATGGTGGTTTAGACCAACCTGAGGCTGAGATGACCTGATACCATCCACGAGATGAGGAGATTTCTGCTCTCTACCTCATTCATATAGGATTTACTTAGCCAGCTGGGTAGAAATAAAGGTATTTTTTATAGGTATTTTTTGATTAATTATATAAAAGAATTATTCAAAAATTATAAATGTGTAGGGATAAATTTCAAAGAATTTCTTCAAGGTGAGAGCTGTGGGGAGGAGAGAGTGGGTGGGTTGGATGCTGGGATGTGCAGGTGTCCAAGGAAAAGTGCAGTGTTTACTGACCTTCTCTAGGAACTCCCCGTCATGTTTCTTCCAGTTAGCCTGCATCTGGGGATAACATACAGGGAAATATCCGCCTCCATCGGCCACACAGCATAACTGTCACTTGTCACAGATGACCACCTCTTGCCGGCCCAAGTCCTCCAGACTCAAAGCCCTCAGTAAGGTCACTGTCTGTTGTTCCTTGATAGCAAGGCCTGGTCCACCAGAACACCTCAGGACTCCATCCAGAGTGGCATCCCACGCACAAATGGGATGCCCACGGAGTGCAAGGCTGATACCGTTTCTAGTTAAACTGGAGCATCAAGTGGTCAGTGGGATTTGGCAGAAAGGAGGAGCAATCACATTTTCTGTAAGGACGTGAAAAAGTGGTTACTAGATAAGCTGGAGACAAGAGCAAAATTACCTAAGTATGAAGAGACTCTCCCTTGAGTGGCTGGAAACAACAGCCCTCCCAGATGGGCTCAGGTGACTCTCGAGGCAGAGTGATGTTAGCAGCGAAGGGCGAGGACAAGGAGGGAGGCGCAGGCAACTCAAGAAAGGTTTGATCCGGTTCTCTGCTGTGTGGAAGTGCTTGGCAACACCTTTACAATGAAGATGGTGTGTAAAAATTCATGGTGGTTCTTTCTCTGAGCCTGGAGCTATTTCTAAAAGAGCTAAATAAAAATGTAGCAATTAATTGAGGCACACCGTATGTAAAACTAGTGCAAAGCCAGATGGAGGGAATGTGTCTCTGCATTGTGTACCAAACACGGACCTTGTACTGTGAACACTGTACATTCATGATTTCATTTAATTTGTACAGTCGTTGTCTGAAGCAGGTGCTTTTATTATCTCCATTTGACAGATCGAGAGGATTGTAGCTCAAAAGGCTTAACTAGTAAGTGGAAAGGGCAGGACATAGACCCAAGCTGTCTGAATCCAAAATCTGCATTCTTAACCTCTGCTCGGTACTGTCAGCTGAAATTAAAAAACAGTGGAGGGAAAAAAAGAAGTTAGAACTCTGGATAAACTGAATTCTAGGGTGTGTGTGCTCCCTGGGAGTGAGATGATGTTGTGGATTTAGGAATATGTATACAGACTCCTGCCACTGTAAGGGACAGATTTCCCGGCCTAAATTGGCTCACACAAAAAATGGAATGCACTGACTCCTGTGATGGGTTGAAGAATGGCACCCACCATCGTCCATATCCTAACCCCCAGAGCCCAAGAGTATGTTACCTTAAATGGCAGTAAAGGCTTTGTAATTTAGATTAAATTACGGTTCTTGCAATAAGAAGATTATCTGGATGGGCCAATGTAATCACAAGGGTCTGTATGAAGATCTGAGTACAGAAGTGTGTGTAGGACGGAGGAAACAGGGTGGAGTGACGTGAGGAAGGGGCTGGAACAGGCAGGGAGACGGAATCTCCCCTGAGGCTTCTGTAAGTGGCTCAGCCCTGCCTACACCTTGGTTTCAGACCTCTGGCCTCCCCAGAACAGTAAGAGAATAAATGTGCGTTGTTTTGTCAGCAAGTGTGTAGTGATGTGATACAGTTGCTAAGTCGCTTCAGTCGTGTCCGACTCTGTGCAACCCCAGAAACAGCAGCCCACCAGGCTCCCCTGTCCCTGGGATTCTCCAGGCAAGAACACTGGAGTGGGTTGCCATTTCCTTCTCCAATGCATGAAAGTGAAAAGTGAAAGTTAAGTCGCTCAGTCGTGTCTGACTCTTAGCATGGACTGCAGCCAACCAGGCTCCTCCATCCATGGGATTTTCCAGGCAAGAGTACTGGAGTCGGGTGCCATTGCCTTCTCCGATTTGATACAGCAGCCATGGCAAACTCACAACGCCTGTACCTAACGGGTCCAGGGCAGCATCTGCTTCAGGCGTGGTTGGTTCCAGGTGCCCTGATGAACTGGCCATGAAGCCGTCCCTCTTCATTTTCTAGCTGTTTTCCTCTGTGATGGTCTTCCTCAGAGGCAGACTTTCCCTGAGCGGGGAACCATCCGTAGCTGCAGGCTTACATTTCACTGCTTTAGCAACTCTGGCAGAGCAAAGGGCATCCTTTCCAAATAGTATCAGCAAAGGCTGGCCATCACAGGCCTGGTTTGTACCAGAATCTGTCGCCATGGTTCTAACTGGCCAGTCAGAACCTGCTTTCCTTGGGGAAGCACCTTCCGCCTCGCAAGTCCCTGAAGTTCCAGTGGGGCTGGTGTTCCCAGGGAGGAAAGGACCCCTGGCTTGTTGGGCAGGAGAAGGAAGTGGCCTTTGGATACATGTAAGGGACAGCACGCCCTTGCCCCCGGCTCCTGCACGGCTGGTGAGAAGGCGTCTTGCAGAGCCGACTTGACGTCTAAGACAAGCTCTGTCTGCCCTGTGGTCCCTGCACACTCCTGGAAACCCTGACAGAGAGCTTTCTTCTCTGAAATGACCCTCAGATTGGGGCTGAGATTGGGCAATGCTTGCCTTCTGGGTGGCCACTCATTTTTATCTCTAAAAATGAGTGAGTCCAGTGTGACAAAACTGTGTTATATTTTTGAAAGTTGCTGAGAGAGTAGATCTTAAGACTTTCTATCACAAGAAAAAAAAATTGTAACTATGAGGTGATGGATGTTAACTCAGCTCATTGAGGTGATGATTTCACAGCACACACGTTTATCAAATCATTATGCTGTATGCCCAAAACTAATACAATATTATATGTCAAATATATCTCAATAAAATAGGGAAAAAATGAGTGAGGAGATAGATGATATCGCTGGCACCGTGGCAGGTAAGCTCTGAAGTCGTGGTGCCTTCAGGGTCTCGTTCAGACTGTTTTTTTCTCTGCATGGCTCACAGAGAGAACCTCAGACGTGTTTCCTTTATTCTCGTGCCTGTCAGTGTGCCTCTCTTTTGGTACTTATGGGACAGAATGGACATTTTAGCCCTCAGTTCGAATAAGGTGATTTTTCCTGATCATTAAAAAAGATAAGGCAGATTATATCATCTTTTGTTCCGGGCCAGGGCTATCTTAGGACTTTCTATCCCTCTCAGAGTCAGGGCCGCGTCCTAACAAGCCACACTTGGTCTCACACCCTGGGGCCCTCTGCTAACTCTCTGGCTTCTCACCTGCTACCCTCACCCTCGCACAACCCCCACAACCACCCCGACCTCCTCACTTACTGCTTTTATTGTCTGTCTGCCCCGTCTCCCACTATCAGGCAAAGCTCAAGGGGTCAGGGATATTTTTTTATTTCTTCCTGTTGTGCTTACTGCTGTATCCTCAGCATCTAAAGGAATATCTGCGTGTAGTAGGGACTCAGTAGCAGTTGAATTGAGTTAATGCATTAACTCACGCATATGTATGCATTCATTTCTCCAACATTTGCTGAGTGTGTACACAGTGACAGCTAGTGAACTTGGAGCTACACTCGGCAAGACAAGCTCAACAGGGTGTCTGCCCCTAACAGCTTATACCCTAATGAGGAGAGAGTGGCATGCAAACCAACAATAGCAATCGAATGTGACAATTACTAAGAGGTGGTGTAAACCCGTGGTGCTGAGGGAGCTCTGGGAAGGGGGCACGGATGAGGTCTGAGAGTCCTTCCTGCTTTTGTACAGCTCATTCCACCTGGGGACCCAACACATAATTGCTGTTTCATTGTTTATTTCCTGTTGGGACCGTCTCTAGGTGTACACACGACTGTTCTGAGCAAATGTATTTCTAAAGCCATTAGGTTTCTCTGCTCCCATTGTTGAGGTCTAACTCCTGGGTTGCTTAGTTCCCAAATACTGGTGTTTGCTGGTGGAAAATTGCCATTTCCTCCCTGTGATGAGAAGAGATGGAAGATCAGAGCACCTTGGTACCTCTCGTTACCAAGTAAAACATGCAGGGAGCTGGGCCAGGCCCTTCCGATCGCTGTGTGCCCCCTACGGGCTCCTGCCGGATGGCAGGGAAGCCAGCACAGCCCTGTACCTGGACCTGGCCGTTGTTTTCCTGATGCAGGCTCTCCCCAAGGCTGTCGGGACGGCCACTTCCCATTGTTCAAGCCTCAGTAGATGTGCCAACTCCTTGGAGAGGAGTACCCTAACTAAAATTGTCATGTCCCCACATCAGACCTAACAATCCTTTTCTTCATTCACTTTAGTCTACAGTGTGAACACATCCTGCTTCGGATCTGTCTTCCTCGTTATAAGATAAGTTCTGTATGGACAGGAGCCATTTCTGTCTTGTTTGCTGTTGTGTCCCCAATATACATATATATGTATATAGAGGCTCCTATGGTATTTATTAGATAAACAGCTGATAGAGGAGCACCTGAGCTACAGAATCATGGAATATTGGTATTTATAAGAGTAGAAGGAGCTGTGCTTTAAAAAAAAAATTTTTTTTTTTATAAAATTAAAAGGTTTTTAATTCCCTAAAAAAGTGGAAATAAGACTGCCATATGACCCAGCAATCCCACTGCTGGGCATACACACGGAGGAAACCAGAATTGAAAGAGACACGTGTACCCCAATATTCATCGCAGCACTGTTTATAATAGCCAGGACACGGGAGCAATGTAGATGTCCATCAGCAGATGAATGGATAAGAAAGCTGTGGTACATATACACACTGGAGTATTACTCAGCCATTAAAAAGAATACATTTGAATCAGTTCTAATGAGGTGGATGAAACTGGAGCCTATTATACACAGTGAAGTAAGCCAGAAAGAAAAATACCAATACAGTATACTAACACATATATATGGAATTTAGAAAGATGGTAACCTTGGCCCTATATGCGAGACAGCAAAAGAGATACAGATGTCTAGAACAGTCTTTTGGACTCTGTGGGAGAAGGCGAGGGTGGGATGATCTGAGAGAATAGCACTGAAACATGTGTATTACCATATGTGAAACAGATCGCCAGTCCAGGTTTGATGCATGAGACAGGGCGCTCCGGGCTGGTGCACTGGGATGACCCTGAGGGGTGGGATGGAGAGGCAGGTGGGAGGAGGATTCAGGATGGAGAACACCTGTACACTCATGGCCGATTCATGTCAATGTATGGCAAAAACGACTACAATAATGTAAAGGAATTAGCCTCCAACTAAAATAAATTAATTAATTAAAAAAAAAATTAAAAGGTGAGACCCAGGAAAGGAGGCAGTTCCACCAAAGCCACCCTGGAAGAATTCACACCATTGTCCCACCCCAGGCTGTCACACCATCTGCTGCCCTTGTTGGGAACTATAATCTCATAGGTCCCTATTGAGATGAGTTGTATACAAAGTTCATCTGTTGGGAGCCAGTGGGAACCACAGCTCCCTGGCTGGTTCTGGCAGAGGCGCCCAGTGGTGCCCTCTAGGGGCAGCTGTGTTGCATGCACTCAGCTCGTCCACACTCCTTGCAGTTTCTTAGGCACAGAGCTTATGAGCCTCCGCCTTCCACATTTACCTCCTTCTAAAGGCTTATTACCATTGGAGAAGGAAATGGCAACCCACTCCAGTGTTCTTGCCTGGAGAATCCCAGGGACGGCGGGCACTGGTGGGCTTCTGTCTATTGGGTCGCACAGAGTCAGACACGACTGAAGCGACTTAGCAGCAGCAGCAACAGAGGCTTATTACAGATTCCCCTTGGGACCATGCTTGATAAACACCAACTATTAATTCCAAGAATGACCTTAAACAGTGTTTGATAGGCCTGTTAGAGCCCAAAGCTTATTTTGAATGTTAAATAATCACTTTAGCCTTATGGTTCCAGTGCACTCAAGAATTGCCACCTCTTCTTATGTATACTGTTTTCAAGTGCTGATCAAATATTTAACCCTGTATTATTAAATTTACTTTCTTTATTGAGGTATAACCTTCATAAAATAAATTGCATATGTTTAAAATGAAGAGCACAAGTGATTTTTTTTTGGCATATGTATGTACCATTATACATATATTAAGACATGGACATTTCCACCACCCCAGAGGGCTGGCTTCCTTGTGCTCTCTCACAGATGATAATCCCTAAATGGAACCACCATTTTGACTTTCATAATCTCATAGACTGGTTTTTCCTGTTCTTGCACTTTATATAAATATCATCATGAAGTCATCACTCAGTGCTTTTTTGGTATCTGGATATTTTAGTCCATGTTTTGGCTATGATATTCAGTACTTTATTAATTTTCATTGCTGTACACTCTTACATAGTATGAACACATTATAATTTATTCATTCTACGTTTAGCACATTTAGCTTGTTTCCAGTTTTTGTCAATTGTGAACAATATCACTCAGAAAATTTTCATGTATTTTTGTGGAGTAATCATTTATTTTGGCTGTGTGCATGTCCAGGAGTGGGACTGCTAACATATTTTTGCTTTAATAAGTAGGACCAAGCATTTCCCCCAAGTGGTCGTATCCGTCTACACTTCCGTCCACAGTGAATGAGAGTTCCAGTTCCTTCACAACTTCACCAGCTCTTGACACTGTCGGTCCTTTTAAATGGAGCCATCCTGGGTTGTGATCGCACTTTGCATTTCCCTCACGACAGATGGTTTTGACACATTTTCTTATGTTTATTTAACTCTACATTCTGAACAAGTATATACTTTCCAGAGTATGTATTCTCTCAAGGTTTCAGTTCAGTTCAGTTTAGTCGCTCAGTCCTGTCCGACTCTTTGTGACCCCATGAATCACAGCATGCCAGGCCTCCCTGTCCATCACCAACTCCCGGAGTTCACTCAAACTCACATCCATCGAGTCAGTGATGCCTTCCAGCCATCTCATCCCCTCCTCCTGCCCCCAATCCCTCCCAGCATCAGAGTCTTTTCCAATGAGTCAACTCTTCGCATGAGATGGCCAAAATGTTGGGGTTTCAGCTTTAGCATCAGTCCTTCCAATGAACACCCAGGATTAATTTCCTTTAGGATGGACTGATTGGATCTCCTTGCAGTTCAAGGGACTCTCAAGAGTCTTCTCCGACACCACAGTTCAAAAGCATCAATTCTTAGGTGCTCAAGTTTACAACTGACTTTAAACTCACTGTCCTTTTTCATGAACCTTTCCCTGTGTTTCCCTATGAAATGAAGGAACATGTAAGAATGCAGACTGGAAAACGTGACTCTCTCCTTACTCTCTGTGCACAAGAGGTCACAATGTCCTACTGCCTCTATTTCAGAAAAGTCTCCTGAATGTTTGCTTCCCTTCATTCTCATTGTGATTGTTCCAGTTCAGGTTTTATCATTTTTTTTTTGTCCCTGTCGGCAGAATCGACTGCTTAGCTATTTTATTATAGTTGCCAAAGGTGCTTAATTGAAAGTTACAGGCTTTTATTTCATAAACATATTTTGCTTTTCTACACAGTCGTAGATTTGAGATTTATAGTCATGTATCTGGGAATTGCCTGGTTTGACAGCTGCCATCTTGGCTAGAGAAACATTCTCTTGCACTTGGAAATGCCATGGTTTCCAGGCCAATATTTAGGTTTGCGTCTCCCCAGAGCCAGCTGTGGAGGAAAAAGACTGGTGAGAGCTATGAATCACAGGGGAACCAGGTCAAGCAGTGTGGGTGGGTTCCAGCAGACCACCTTCGTTAAAAGAAACCTGAGTCCTCCTGCAGGTGCTAATGCTATCTTCTCAAGTGAAGAAGACCTTCTCAGGTGAAGATGACCTTCATTGTCTAACAAAGGGGATGGGTCTCTTTGGAGCCAGCAGTCTCAAGGAAGGTACAGCAGAAATAATTACCGTTCCCTCCATACAGGTTCCAGGAGGGGATCACAACAGTCAACAAGCAACAGTGAGAGCTCCCGAACTCCACAGCACAGTCTTTTAGCACCCTGGGTTCTTACCTGGCTTCATGAAGGATGCAGAGATTGCATCCTCTTTAATTCAGACCTTCAGGACCACGCCCCTGGTGTGCTGCTAAGGATTAAATGCAGAAGCTAAGATTTGCTGAGCAATAGCAATGTCTTAAGCATTGGGCTGAGCATTTTATTGGCACAAGCTTATTGAAAAGTCACAATATTCCCTCATATTATGAGGGAATTATTTTTATGATGCCCATTTTGCTGATGAGGTTTCTGAGAACCAGAGAGGTTAAGTGAAAAGTCCTAGGTTAGTGCTTCTCCGTGCATCCTGGTGGCTCAGATGGTAAAGAATCTGCCGGTGATGCAGGAGACCTGGGTTCAATCCCTGGGTCGGGGAGAGCCCTGGAGTAGGGAATGGCAACCCACCCTAGTATTCTCGCCTGGAGAATTTCATGGACAGAGGAGCCTGCCGGGCTATAGCCCATGGGGTCGCAAAGAGTCAGACATGACTGAGGGACTGATACTTTCAGTTCTCAGACTTAAGTGAGTTTATAAATCATCTGGGTTGAAGTACAGATTCGGATCTTGCAAGTCTGGGTAGGGACTGGGACTCTGCATTTCTAACAAGATCTTAGGTGATGCTGCTTCTGCTGGTCCGGGGACTGAACCAAGAGCTGGCAGTGGGGGAGCTGAGACTCTCAGGCAGCAGGAGTCTCTGGGGCTTTCTGTCTTCGTTGCTGTGCTGTATTGTTTCCTCTTGCTGCTGCTGCTGCTGCTGCTAAGTTGCGTCAGTCGTGTCCGACTCTGTGTGACCCCATAGACGGCAGCCCACCAGGCTCCCCCACCCCTGGGATTCTCCAGGCACGAATACTGGAGTCGGTTGCCATTTCCTGCTCCAGTGCATGAAAGTGAAAAGTGAAAGAGAAGTCGCTCAGTCGTGTCTGACTCTTAGTGATCCCATGGACTACAGCCCACCAGGCTCCTCCATCCATGGGATTTTCCAGGCAAGAGTACTGGAGTGGGGTGCCATTTCCTTCTCCAGTGCATGAAAGTGAAAAGTGAAAGAGAAGTCGCTCAGTCGTGTCCGACTCTGTGTGACCCCATAGACGGCAGCCCACCAGGCTCCCCCACCCCTGGGATTCTCCAGGCACGAATACTGGAGTCGGTTGCCATTTCCTGCTCCAGTGCATGAAAGTGAAAAGTGAAAGTGAAGTCACTCAGTCATGTCCGACTCTTCGCGACCCCATGGACTGCAGCCCACCAGGCTCCTCCATCCATGGGATTTTCCAGGCAAGAGTACTGGAGTGGGGTGCCATTTCCTTCTCCAGTGCATGAAAGTGAAAAGTGAAAGAGAAGTCGCTCAGTCGTGTCTGACTCTTAGTGATCCCATGGACTACAGCCCACCAGGCTCCTCCACCCACCGGATTTTCCAGGCAAGACTTACTGCTCTGACAGCCTCCATTATCTCACTCATTCTTAAGCCTAAGATGGACATATGCCCTTGCTTCCCAACAGCTAGACCCATGCATGTTCCCCCTTTTAGTTCCCCTGTCTCCCTAACCTACGTTGTATCCTGCTTACCGCTTGCCCTTGCTCTTTCCCACTCATTCACAGGCTTGTCCTGTCAAGGACTTCCTGGCCTTCTCTTCCTTGGAGAAGATGCTCTCTGAAATAGCTCCCCCTGTGTTTGCAACCTGCCCCCTTTCTCCTCCTACCCTCGTCTCAGCTTCTTCAGAGCATGTATCACCACCAGATAGAATATTTCATGTACATACAGTTTATTGTCTTTCTCCCTCACTAAAATATAAGAACTCTCTCAATTATGTTCATTATTTTGTCTTTAGCATCTTGATCAGTGTCTGCAGTATAGTAAAGCTCAATAAATATTTGTGAGATAAATGAGATTATGAAGGAAGGAATGGAAACATGATTTGACTTCTTAATTATAATAACAACTGAACCATCTAACATTTTCTGAACATATATAACGCCAAAAAACATGCCAAGTACTTTAGCCAGTTGATCTCATTTGATTCCCATAAGAACTCTTAGGGCTGTTACCGTTATTCCTAGTTTTCAGATAAGGAAACAGGAGGCTAAGAGAGATACACTAATATGCCCAAGGTCATACGGCTATTCAATGACAGAATTAGGTGTTTCAACTAAATCTAAGTCAATGTGCTGGGCATGTGACCTCACCATTGTTTCTACAACAACAGGTCATGTTAACTGTCTTGGAGGATCAACTGGATGGAGACATTCAGCTTGGAAAGTGGCACTCCGGGCTGGAATCACAAATGTTTAAACAAGCTAGGGAAAAAAAAAAAAATCAGATGACTGACTTGGTAAATTAATCCTTATTTTCTCCACTTTTAATTTTCATCTTATAAGCCTCATCTTGGTCGGGAAAAATGATTCCACTCGATGTTTGCTTTTAATTTTACAAAAATGACCTCTGCTGTGTGGGAGGATATATTTTGACATCACGAATGTGCATGTTTAACCCCGGTTCTGGGGGTCGTGCTACTTCTTTCATCAGGGGTGTAATCTCAGAGTGGAAGGAGAGGATGGGAGCCAGGATTACATTTTGTACCTGATGCCCTCAGCAATTTCTGATGCATTGTAAACAGTTAGATAGGAATAACCTCTTTCTAATGTTGGAAGCAGGTTAGTGGGTTTATTTAATCACCGACAAAAGGGCATATTTTCCAGGTGGAAATGAGAGCAGAGAAGGGTGTGTGAGCAGCTAGATGGAAGAGGCACAGGCCTGAGGCTTTGAGCTTTTACACGGTCCGATGGTAATCCCGAGAGTCCTGCGTTAGAGGGGAGGGCAGTGTCCCCTCCCTCTCTGGTGACCAGCAATGGCCTCTTGCAAATAAATCTGTGTTCTTGGGGCAGCCTGGTCAGCCCCGGGCCCTGCAGAGTTCTGCCAGTATTACCACATGCCCCAAGAGACTGGGGATCACCAAGGCTTTTCAAAGTATTGTTTTAATTTTTTATTTTTCTTCAAAGGCAAAAAATTCAGGTTAAGGTCTGTCGAGGCTCATGTAAGAAGCTCCGAGAAATGCAGTATACAAGCCCCGAGGATCACATGGTCATGTTCTGGGAGGCCTTTTGCATTTGAGTTGTGTGGGAAATAGAAGCTGACTCCAATCCAATATGCCGTCTTTGAGAACGGGTAGAAGTTCTAACCAATGAATGGTGTTTATAATACAAGTAATAATGAAAATGACGGCAGCATTAACAACATGGAAAATGCCTTGAGGTCTCTGCCTTCAGTTATCCCCGAACTCCATTAGGTGGCGGGCCCTGGAGCCCTACACCCCAGGGTGTGGGGAGACCAGAAGTGCTCAAGGGTTAGCAACAGCCAGGCTGTTAAAACCCCTGGTCCTGAAGGGGCAAGAAGAGGAAATGGTTGCTGGCCCCTAGGCATCCTGATGAGAGGGTCTCCTCCAGTGAGGCTGTGGCTTCTGTGTAGACACGCAGATTGCCCCCGCTGATCCTGCAGGGAGGGCGCCCCGGGCCCATCCTCCCCCCTTCCCCTGCTCTCCTGCTGGGGCTCCCCCAACCACACCGGAGCAGAAGTCCGAGTCAAGGAAGAACTCTGATGCTGTCTTCACAGGGCATGGGTCAGGCAGACAGGGGCTGGGTGTGAATCAGCAGGGCCCACCCGAAGAGAGCCAGCAGGCTGAGGGTGAAGGGCCAGAGTGGGCTTCTCACCAGAATCAGCCTGGTTGAATCTCTCTTCTAGGAATTCAGAGCTAGGACTGAGGATCAGTTTGGAATGATTTTTTTTTTTT
>NW_011494867.1:8367681-8373862 GCF_000754665.1 Bison bison bison
TTTCTTTTTTTTTTTTGAAGTTTGATAACAAAGTGCAAGTCACTCAGTCATATTCAACTCTTTGCAACCCCATGGACTGTATAGTCCATGGAATTCTCTAGGCCAGGGTACTGGAGTGGGTAACCTATCCTTCTCCAGTGGACCTTCCTGACCCAGGAATCGAACTGGGGTCTCCAGCATTGCAGGGGATTCTTTACTAACTGAGCTATCAGGGAAGCCCTTTGGAATGAGCTTGGGTGACTGGAAATTATTTTGACTGTACAATATCCAGGAGCCCTATTGGGTGGTCACAGTCCACTGTGAGGACAGTAAAACAGAGAGAGCCAGGGCTCAGAGAGGGAAGGAGGACGGAGGGGCACAGAAAGAAGTACAACCAGGAGACGGAGGACAGGCATCCCCAGGTCCCGTCTGTGGAATCTTTCTGAAGAAAGTCCATGCCCCCTGCCCTTGAGTTCTCCCAAACATCCCTCCTCCTTTCAATGGCCCTCCCCTGCTTTTTGCTAAAGTAGCTTCAGTGGAATCCGAATTTCCTAATCTATATAAATAACCACCATCCTGGAACATTTATTGTAAGTCAGGAAATGGGCTAAGTTCTTTACACTCATTATTCAATGTCAAATAATCCTATATGATGCTCCTTTTCCAGAAGTGCAAACTGAACTGTGGGGACATTAAATAGCTCACCCAAGGCTACACAGTCACAGAAAAGCTGACCCAGGATGCCATCCCAGGTCTACACTACTGTAAATCCCAGACACCTGACTCCTTCTCTCTCCCCAAACGAGAGGAGTCTTCACTGACCTTCAAGTTGGCTTTGGGGTATCAGTGGGACATCAGTGCAGGGCGGTACTTGATCTTGTAGCCTGTCTGTCCCTCAGCCCTTCAGGCCTTCCCTCACCCTCTCATAGTCTGAGCCCTTGAGCTATGGCTCGTTGCTACTTGTTTGCTTCACCCGCAGACCCATTCTCTGCCCTCTTTCATTCTGTACCCGGTCTGACCTCTCTGGTCTGACCTCTGCAGACTTCCTCTGGTTTCCACTGGGGCTCAGCCACTAGGGGGACAGAAGCAGGGGTCAGTGAGCAAGAGGAGCGAGAGCAGGGCATTTCTTCCCCCACGGCCTCCGTGCTCAGATTCCCAAAGGGCTCTTGAAGCATGTTTCCTCCCTGTGCCCTTTCAGTCCTAGAAGTCAGAAGGGCTTTCTGCGGATGCTGATCTTGGACACCTGGTCACCCCTTACTGGGTGATGGGTTTGCTGGCCCATCCTCATCTGGAAACAGGCCCTTCCTTAAGTTCTTTTTTAAGCCCAAGTGTGTCTTCTGTTTCCTGCAGGGACCCTGTCCTATAAACTGTGTTTCTTTCTGTCTTTGTGGATGTCCAGTTATATCTTCAGGACACCTGGTCTAAAACCCGGAAGTCCAGGCCCTTAAGGTCACTTCACTGGGCATGTTGGCCTCACGGTTGCAAACCCATTGAAAGCTTCACTTTTGGCTCATGACATCCAGGCCTGAGTCCAGGGTCCCAAACACCCAGAGGTGCCATCAGTGATTCTGGCTCAGGACAAGCAGGGAGGGGCCTCCTTTTCAGAGTGCTCCTTAATAATGCATATGACAGCTATCAGGACATCTCGAGAAACCTGGTGACAACTCCCTGGGCAGCTCTGTCATTACAGTAATAATCTGAATCAATAGTGTAGTAAAGCTGCCATACGTTTATTTCACCCGAGAGATTAAGTGAACAATTATATAAAGCATTCTGCAGGAAAAAGCCAAATGCTCCAAATGCACAGGGAGATTTGCATGCTGGTCCTGAACCAAATGCTTTTCCTTTAATACATTTATTTTTTTGCAGTTTTATCATCAGACCCTGAATTCCCACATTCAGAAAGAATCAGCTTGTTAATTTGCTGCATTTTATCCTCCAGCCAGGAGTCTCACTGTGTGTATGTGTGTGTGTGTTTCTTAAATGTCCCGGGATGCACAAGGCCAGTCTCACCACCACATACATAGCAGAAGCTCACTGAGGGCCTGTGGACAGTAGCCACAGTGGTTACTATTAAAAATAATTACTTGGCAAGACTTCTGAGCACAATGGGTTTCTCCCAGTGATAAGGCTTCACTTCTTTCTGCATTCCTTTTTCAGCATATTGAACCACTAGCACCACTCCAGTATTCTTGCCTGGAGAATCCCAGGGATGGGGGAGCCTGGTGGGCTGCTGTCTATGGGGTCGCACAGAGTGGGACACGACTGAAGCGACTTAGCAGCAGCAGCAGCAGCACCACCTCAACATGTCTGAAATGTCCATTGCAATGGTTTTATCTTCACATCGGTCTGAGGGATATGCAGCTGGGAGCATCTCAGACGTTGGAGGCAGCATTCACTTCCAGAGGCTAGATTTTCCTCTCTCTTCAGAATATCCAGATGGTTTTCTAATGTACATTCAATAGTTTGAACTTGGCCATAATTATAGTCTTATTATCCTCACCAGCTTTACTTATCTCATTATCTCCTCCCTCTTGTGTTAGAGGTCAGTGGAACATCCCTTTTATTAGCCACTTAATCCTTCTATCTAGTAGTTCAACTCCGATTGATCCACTTAAGGTCCTTCTCTGTAGTTAACTTTGCTGACATTTGCGATTCCACCCCTTGAGTCCTTTCATTGGGCACAAGCAGCCCAGTCCTCTAGATCAGAAGTTCATTATCATTAATTTTATTAGAAGGAAGTAGAATTACATCTTTGTTCAGTGAACACTGCTTTATTTTTATGCTCCCGCCATACGTGTTCTGCATTTGGCTCCTCTATCTGTGCCTAATTTTTTTTTTTTGGTACTCTTTCCAAAACATTTTAGTAACTGGAAGGGCTAAGACTGACATCTACAAATGTCCAGTTTCATAGGAAAGGACATGATCTCATGTGCAGGCATAGATAGATTGGTAGAGGCTTATTAAAATGTGTGTGTGTGTGTGTGTGTGTGTGTGTGTGGAGAGAGAGAGATGACACAGGTGTGTACTGTGAATAGCCCATTTATTGATTCATTCAACAAATATTTATTGGGCATCTCTCTAGTATTCACTGATACAGGCACTAAATCATCCCAAACCATCATTTTCTGTTACTTCTAACCCAGTACATCCTTCCCCAGGAGGCTATGCTCACAATTTGTTTTTGTTTTTAACTTCTACCCTGATGATAAATTTGTGGCCTATATACCATTGTAGGACAAATCCCATAATTTTTATTTATCTATTTTACAACTTACAAAGATGCTTTTGTAGCATTTTGATAGTTCTCTCATATTTCTAACAACCACTATAGAAAATTCCCTACCTGGAAATGCCAGGGGTGGGGTGGATAGGACAAATACTACTGCCCTAAGCAAAATTTAAGGCTCAAGGGTTGTAGCTGGCATCTGTGTAGAGTACCCTGGTGGTCATTGTGGAGAGCACTGAGAGAATTTAAGAGATTACGATCTCTGTGGATGCACAATGAAATATTCTGGAGTTAGGGTCAGATCCTGTCCTACCCCACTCCAGTACTCTTGCCTGGCAAATCCCATGGATGGAGGAGCCTGGTGGGCTGCAGTTCATGGGGTCGCTAAGAGTCGGACACGACTGAGCGACTTCACTTTCACTTTTCACTTTCATGCATTGGAGAAGGAAATGGCAACCCACTCCAGTGTTCTTGCCTGGAGAATCCCAGGGACGGGGTAGCCTGGTGGGCTGCCGTCTATTGGGTTGCACAGAGTCAGACACGACTGAAGCGACTTAGCAGACTTAGCAGCACTGTCCTACTAAGAGATATTCACAAGAGATACCCCATCACCTTCGTCAAGCCCCAGTCTACCCCACCAGGAGGGTTGGGAAAAGTGAGATTGCAGTTTCTTCTGGGCAAACTAGTCCTCCCAGCTCCCTCCTCTGAGTAGATAATAGGGTTGGTAGGGAGAATAGATTCCCAAATTATGCCAATAAAGGTGCCTGCCCAGCGGCAGCATCAATATGTATCAGAGATGTTCAGCTGCGTTAGCTTTCAGAGGCCAGGTCACTTTGGGACCTCATTTGTTCTTGGGTGTTGGCCTCTAGCATGCATCAGAATCCTCTGGAGGGTGTGCTAAAACGCAGGCTGCCCAGCCTCAGATGCACACTCCTGTCCAGTGGAATCAGAAACTGAGAGTTTGCGTTCCTAACAAATTCCCAGGTCACGCAGGTGCTGCTGGGCCTTGGACCTCACTTTGAGATCTGGACATCTTTTCCCTGTCCTCTTAAATGTTTCTTTGGTGGTTTAAAGGGTTAATTTCCTTGTGAGTTGGGGATCTAACCAGAAGCATATGCCTTTGGTGGGGGTGGGGATTTTTTTAACTATAATTATGTGAAATACGAGAAAATTATACTGAACCACTGTGCCAACTCCTATATTTAACAATGTTAGCAGTGTGCCTTATCCATAACAATAGCTATTTCTTATCTAGGTGATTTACATGGCATAACTTATTTACTTCTGAAAACTGTGTTAGTCGTTCAGTCGTGTCCGACTCTTTGCGACCCCATGGACTGTAACCTGCCAGGCTCCTCTGTCCATGGGATTCTCCAGGCAAGAATACGGGAGTGGGTTGCCATTTCCTTCTCCAGAGGATCTTCCCAAGCCAGGGATCAAACCTGGGTCTCCCACACTGAAGGCAGATTCTTTACTGTCTGAGCCACAAGGGAAGCCCATGTTTCCATGTTACTCTCTCCATGTATTGAGCACCTACTGTGTGCTAAGTACTTTCCCAGGCACTGGATGAAGCAGTGAGTGAACAAGACAGACAAAAATCCTTGCCCTTCCGAGTGCTTACATTCCTACACCCTCTAGTACTCTCTTCCCTGCTGTTTTTCAGATTTTTCCAAACTCTGTGCTTGGCAGTCTAACTTCCAGCCTGTTATCCTCCTCCATTCAGCCCTGGTTCTCTTATTCTGTACTTTATTTCTCCAGAAAGACATTGATTGAGGGTGTCAATTCTTCTCTGAGCGCAAGGGCAGGCGTGAGCCTCAGACATTGCGTAAACCTGAGGTTTTCTATTTTATAGAACAACGTTGTCTTGAAGCAAAGCTGTAGGTGGAAGTCTAAGCTATTAAAGCAGATAAGAGGGGACACTGTTTTGGTACAAGTGAGGCAGGAGATCTGGGAACCCCTTACCCTGGCCTGCCCATCATTTTCTGAGGCAATTCCCGGGGCTTCTGGCACAGCACCCTTGGGTGCAGCAGAGCAGTGTAAGAACCACTCTGCACAAGTTGCCTGCTCACTTTGGGTTGGGGCTCTGCTTGTTGAAATGCCAATGGGAGGGGAAAAACTGGCAGCTCCTGCTCGCTCTACCCCCCTGGCCCGGGTCACGGTTTCCCAAGGTCGTTGTCCGAGCCTACATTTAGGTATTTGTTTTTCCTTCCTGCTGACCGGCTTGCCGGACTGCTCGTTTTGTCGTGTTCTTTTGCTGCTGTTGTTGTTGTACTTGTCTGGACTTATTTTCTTTGAAGAAAAAGGGCTCAACCCACATATTATGAGAAATTGGCTCTGCCATGTATTTCTATTCCTTTCCGAATGAAGTTTCTCTATACATTTTCTCAAAGTGTCATTAAACTCTAATAGGCTTTTCCCTATAACTCCCCCACTCCTGAGCCTGACTTAACCAAGCATTTTCTGGAAACAAGGTGACTCTTATTTAAGGATTCTGAATGTATTCCAGTTCTTGGCAGTCTTAAGCACACAGCTGAATGCATGCTAAGTCTAGCATGGATAATTGCACCAGCTGTGACCTTTTAGAAACATGTATTTGGACTAAAGTGGTGTTTAGTCACTTTTGATTGACTTAGGTTTTACTTGGTTTATGTTTGGTAAACTTCGAATATTTGCTTCCACTTAAGCTGGTTAAACTCTGAAAGATGAGTACCACGTGTGGCCTCCTGTGTGGAAGAGCCTTTCTGTGCTGTCTGTGACACAGCAGGCTGTGTGTGCTTCTACACACACCTGCACACACATGTGTGTCCATGTGATCAGAGGCAGGCGGATCGCAGGTGATGCTGGGAGTAACGTAGCCTGACACGGCCGTGCATGGCACATGAAGTCGGGAAGGGCCTGGGCTGTCGGGAGACAGACACAAGCTCTTACCGCTTTAAAGACAGTTTCCTTGCAGCTGCCGGAGAGGCAGGGGGG
>NW_011494867.1:8373962-8415730 GCF_000754665.1 Bison bison bison
GAAGCGAGCCGCTCTCCCATTTGTGCTCACCAGTCCAGCATGACCTTGGACGGGCCTCTGAGTCTCTAAGCCTCAGTGTTTCCATCTTCAAAATGGGGATGGTGTGACCCCCTCCCTCCCCTGCCCGTGCTGTTGAACAATTAGGGGTTCTGCTTATGAACTGCCGGTGGCACAGTCAGAAAGCAGTAATGGTAGGGTACATCCGTATTTGAGTTTCTCGCCATCGGCTCGTTCTTCTGCAGACTCTGACTTGGGGACTCTTCTTCTGCTACACCCCCTCCCCCAGGCTTGGTCACTTGGTGTAGCAGAAGCTGCCAGAATCCTGCCCACATTGCCTTGCCCTTTCCGTCTCAGTGGAAGCCCTTCTGAACTCCAGACTGCCAGAACCTACTCCACCAGACCGGCAGTCTTGGAGAGTTAGTATCCTTTCCACCCCCGACCCTGGAGACAGTCCAGCCCCGATGACCGATGAGAATTCCTGCGTACACCCCAGCTCCCTGGGCCCTCGGGTGGGTTGACGCTGAGATGCGTGTTCTATGATGAACGCCAGAGTTCCCCAGTGGGAGCAGCTTCAGTCGCCCACAGTGGTCGCCGACTTGACAATATTCCTTTTATTGCTTCGCGAGCGTCTTCACAACGTGGCAGCTGGCATTTGGACAGTCCAAGAGAGCAAGGTGGAGCAGCAATGTCTTTCCTGACCTCTAGCTGTAGAGCTGCTGTAGGAAATGGCCAACAATTAGGTGGCTGAAAGTAACACAGATTTATTCCATTATAGCTCTGCGGGTTGGAAGTCTAACATCACTTTCACTGGGTGAAAGGCTAGGTGTCCGCAGGGCCACGTTCTCTCCAGACGCTGGAGGGGAGACTCTGTCCCTTTGACCTTTCTAGTTTCTAGACGTCGTCCTCTTTCCTTGGCTCCTGGCCTTATCAAATCAGCTTCTTCTTCTTCAGCAGTGAAATCGTCTCTATCCTCCTTTTATAAGGACCTGATAACTACTTAGGGCCCTCCCAGACAATCCAGGAATATCTTCCCATCTTGAGATCCTTAACCACAGCTGTAAAGTCCTGTTTGTCATTTAAGGTAATGTTCACAGGTCCTAGGGATTAGGATGCGGGCATTATCCAGCTGACTGCAACCTATCTTTAGAGGCCACACACTGTCCTGTCCTCCACATTAATTAAAGATTGGTTGCCAGGTAGGGCTCACATCCACAGGAGAGGAATTAGGCCCTCTCTTTGAAAGGAGCACTGTAGACATGTTTTAAAACCTCCAAACAGAGAAACCCTAACTAAGACATACATCCTCCAGTTTCTTGCACTCTCTCTGTCCTGAGTTCAGTTGCTCAGAGACTGTGGTCTTGCACTGACCAGTCTGCTCTTTCCCTGGGTTCACTGAGTCCCACCCCAGCCCTGGGACACTCAGTGCTTTTGATTCTCAGCTGCCCTTCCTGTGACAGAGTGCTCATGAGGACACCAAAGTAAAAATAACATATGTAATCTTAAACTCCAACTGTCTGTTGCCTCTTTTGCTTTAGAGGGGGTCATAATTCATATGGTTGAAATATAAAGTTCTGTGCAGAGATTAGAGGCAGCAGAAGGTAAAAGGGCTGGGATTTTGCATTACCTGCCACTATTTACCTCTTTGCGTTAATCAGTTATTTATTGAGGGGGGCTTCCTAGGTGGTTCAGTGGTAAAAATCTGCTTGCCAAGGCAGGGCCTCAGGTTCAGTCCCTGGCTGAGGAAGATCCCCTGGAGAAGGAAATGGAACCCACTCCAGTCTTCTTGCCCAGGAAATCCCATGGACAGAGGAGCCTGGCGGGCTACAGCCCTGGGGTTGCACAGATTCCGACACGACTGAGGGACCAAACGGCAGCAGCGTCTACTGAGAGTGTACGAGGTGCCCGTTTCTGGGGCGTCGGGGGCTGAGCAATGACCTTGTGGGCAGAGGGCCTCCCTCCAGGGGCTTCCAGGACCGTGTGGCCTCAGACAGGGACAAAACGACCCCTCAGATGTGTTGTGATCACAAGGGCCCCCTTCTTCTCTCCCTTTCCTCCTTTTCCCTCTTCTTTTAAAAGTGTCGGAACTTTCAAAGTGGCTGGAAAAGGGTCCACCAGAATGCCCCTTGGTTCCCCTGGTGGCTCAGAGGGAAAAGCATCTGTCCGCAATGTGGGAGACCTGGGTTCGATCCCTGGAGAAGGCAATGGCAACATACTCCATTATTCTTGCCTGCAGGATCCCATGGATGGAGCAACCTGGCAGACTACAGTCCACGGGGTCACAGAGTCAGACACGACTGAGTGGCTTCACTTTTCTTTCTTGAATGCCTTTCACTGTTAGCACTGTCAGGCCAATGCTGTTTCAAAAAGGCCCCCACAGCCCCAACTCCTGAATAACAGAGAGACTCAGAAGCTTGCAGTAGGCGAGGTGTGAGGCAACCATGTGACAGAGTACACTGGGAAGTTCCATTTAGAGCCACCTGACTTCCTGTGGTCTCAGAACCGAATTCCAGGGCTTCCAAGAGAACCGTGGCTGTGAGCCACTGACTTCAGCTTCGTCAGATGCCTCAGATTATGGAAGAAGCAAGTCTGCCCCCCGGGATCCGGCTCTCAGCCTTGATGAGGATTCTCAGTCATCTATTCCTGGTGGCAAGGGTCACCCGCGATAAACCTTTGTGGCATCTGCCACCGGCCTGTGCTCGCCTCTGCTTAGCTTTGATCTTGGCTCAGGTGTTTTATGCTAGTCCTGTTTGCTTTTTTTTTTTGGTAACAGCTTTATTGAGATAATTCACATACCATATAGTTTACCAGTTTTAAATGTGCGATTTAATGTTTTTCATATATTTATATAATTGTACAACCATCCCCACAATTTTAGACATTTTCATCACCCCCTAAAGGAACTTCTTACTTTTAGCTGTTACCCCCTAATGCTTTCATCGCTCCATCCAGTGCTAGGGAGCAACTCACCTACTTTCTGTCTCTATAGATTTGCCTATCTGGATATTTTGCATAAATGGAATTATACAATGTTATGGACTTCTTTCACTAAGTAGAGTGTTCTCCAGGTTCATCCATGTAATAGCGTGTGTCAGTACTTCGTTTCTTTTTCTGGATGAATAATATTCCATTTTATGGATACATCAGGTTGTATTTATCCATCCGACATTTGAACTGTGGTGTTGGAGAAGACTCTTGAGAGTCCCTTGACTGCAAGGAGATCAAACCAGTCAATCCTAAAGGAAATCAGTCCTGAATATTCATTGGAAGTACTGATGCTGAAGCTGACACTCCAATAATTTGGCCACTTGATGCGAAGGACTGAGTCATTTGAAAAGACCCTGACGCTGGGAAAGATTGAAGCTGGGAGGAGAAGGGTCAACAGAGAATGAGATGGTTGGATAACATCACCGACTCAATGGACATGAGTTTGAGTAAACTCTGGAGTTGGTGGTGGACAGGGAGGCCTGGTGTGCTGCGGTTCATGGGGTCGCAAAGAGTCGGACACGATTGAGCGACTGAACTGAATTTATCCATCCATTGGTTGATGGACATTTAGACATTTCTACCTTTTGGTTATTATGAATAATGCTGCCGTGAATATTCAAGGTTTTGTGTAGATGTATGTTTTCATTTCTCCTGAGAGTATACCAGGAGTAGAATCTCTGGGTCACATGGTGACTCTGTGATGTCTTTCTGAGGAACTGGCAGAGTGTTTTCCAAAGTGGCTGCCCCATTTTACCATCCCATCAACAAAGTGGGAAAGTTCCAGTTTCTCCACATCCTTGTCAACACTTATTGTCTGTCTTTTTGGTTATAGCCATCGCAGCGAATGCAGATTGGCATCTCAATGTGGCGTGATTGGAGTTCAGCATCTTTTGAGGTCTGACTTTCCATGGGGCCAATCCTTTGGCATCATCTCTCCATATCTTGCCAGGTGCCTTGCTCATGATAAATTCTCATGCACCACATGGGTTAGATGAAGGGGGTGGTTTTCCAGATCTGATGTTCCCAGTCGTGCTCTGTCTCATCTCACCCGCCTCTCAATAAGACTTCACTTTCTATCCGTGATCGCCTTTTACCATCTACACATCACCCTAACCTTTGGTTTTATATTTCTGCCCATGGATGGCCACTTCTTACCTGACATCCAAGTGAGCGCACATTGCTCAGAAAAGAGTCTACTTCAAATGTCCAGAATGCACTGCAAATACCCAGTCACGTGGCTCATGTTAGCTCCTCCAGCCCAGTGCCTGATGCACAAGTGTTACTGAGAAAACCTTCTGCCTCTGTCTCCTGGCCTTGTGTGTGAGTTTCTCATGGCCACTGTTACAAACGACCACAAAAGGGTGGCTTGAAACAACACAGCTTATTACGTTGGTGTTGTGTGGGCCAGGAGCCACATACCGGTCCCACTGGGCTAAAATCAAGGTATCAGCAGGCAGCATTCATTTTGGAGGCTCCAGGGGAGAGAGAATCCATTTCCTTGCTTTTTTTTACCTTCTGGAAGACACTCCTGTTCCTTGACTCATAACCCCTTCCTCCATCTTCCAAACCACCCTCACACGTCTTCAGACCTTGCTTCGGTAGTCACGTCCCCTCTGACTCTACTCCCATTTTCAAGGACCCTTGTGATTTCATTGGGCTGCCTGGACAATCCAGATTACTCTCATTATTGTAAAATCAGCTATTTGATTAGCCATTTTAATTCCATCTGCAACATAATTCTGTTTTGCCATGAAATGTAACGTGGTTCCGAGGCTTTGGATGCGGGCCTCTTTGCAGTCATTATTCTTTCTCGCCTCCCTTCTCTCTCCCTTTCCTCCTGCCTGCTGCCACCACATTTTAATAGGGGAAGGACTCTAGCAGACTGTCACTTTACCAAGCGAGCTGGCAGGTCAGTGGCAGTTCTGGGGTCGTTACTGAAATGCCAAAGGCAGTAAAAGCTGTCTGTCAAAACCGGCCTTGGAACTTGTAGGTCTTTCAGAGTATATTTTTAAATGGAACTTTAACTTCACAGGGTTCATTTTTTTCAAGAATATTACGAATTTGCAAATTTTAGAATGCAATTCTTTCATCCTTTAATAAGAACCATTCAAAAGGCAAGTTATTCAGGCATTGTACACAAAGAGGATAAATTGCTGGTGGTGCCATTGCATCTTGGCTCTGGGAAGAAAACTGGGAGGGAGGAGCCCATGGGAGAGTCCTTCCATCCTGTGACCTTCACTCCAGCCTGTGAAAGGCGGCTGATGGGGTGATCGTTAGGGAAAGGGCATCAGGGCCATTAATTGGCTTAAACCTTGAGAAAGATAAACTAGGAGGGTGAATGGGGGAAGGAAAGGAAAGTAGTGGAGTCACAAAGCAATCCACAGTTTCTTTTTAAATTTTTCTATGATTACATTTGTAAGAAAACAGATGAAAACAATCTTATTCATTCAACAAATCTTTACTTGAGAAGTACAGTTTGCAGAGAGACATGTTATGCTGTGCAAGAAGATCATAAGGCAAAGAAACAAAAGACAATCCCCTTGCTTTCATTAATACTGACATAATCACACCCTAGGCACTGCATGTTGGAGAGGACCTACTGATGTTGCCTGTGGTGGCCGGTTCTCATTTCCTGGGTGTCTCACACACAACTTCTCTCAAGACCGTGTCCTATTTGTGGTAATTATTAACCTGCCTCCTACTGTGGAAGCTACAGCAGGTGAATCTCTGGAAGCAGACACATACCCAAGGCTGGCCAGTCAGGACTGAATGGGGTCAGCTATATGGGTAGAATTCACTGATGGTAGTTTCAAAATGAAGCTAGTAGCATGGTGGTAGTATCCTTGTCAGGCTGGTTAGCTAAAAGATGCTGCCTCCTGGACCTTAAAACTGACTTGGTTCATGTTCATTTTCCAGTTGGGTCCTTCACCTTCCCATCCATTGTGTGAACCCCAATTTCCTCCTCTAAATTGCTTCTCTGCTGAATATATCAAAACTAGTTTCTGTTGCTTGCCATTTAGAACCCTGGTAGATAACACTTATCAGCTAGGACAAAATAAACTTAGTGGCTCCTAATTGTAGACACACAGGAAGTCTGGACATTAGGGCTTATGGACCAGCATTTACCTATGCCAGGAAGGGTCTTGCATTGGATCTTTGCATATCTTGCTCCTCTTGGACATTCAGGACATTGTTAAATGCTGCCATCTGAGAGATGACTTCCACAACCAGCCTGTCCAAGTCAGCCACCTTGTTCCTCTCTTACCAAGGACTTTGCAACCCTGGTTACGCATTGCTGCTGCTAAGTCGCTTCAGTCATGTCTGACTATATGTGACCCCATAGACGGCAGCCCACCAGGCTCCCCTGTCCCTGGGATTCTCCAGGCAAGAACACTGGAGTGGGTTGCCATTTCCTTCTCCAATGCATGAAAGTGAAAAGTGAAAGGGAAGTCGCTCAGTCATGTCTGACTTTTAGAGACCCCATGGACTGCAGAGCACCAGGCTCCTCCATCCATGGGATTTTCCAGGCAAGAGTACTGGAGTTGGGTGCCATCATTGGGGGCTTTAAAAATACTAAGGCCTGGGTCTGACCCATGATGGGTTCTGGCTTAATTGGTCTGGAGATCAGCCTGGGCGTGTGGACTTAAAAAATCACTCCCAGGTGATTCTAATATGTAGTTGAGGCAAAGATCTCTGATCTATCACCCTACCCTATTTTAATACCCTCTAATACCTACATTTTCTTCTTTTCTGATTTGAATACTAGCTGTTTTCCTGCACCTGAGTGTAACCTCAGTGAGAACAAGAGCTTTATATTGTTCATATGGTTGTAGTGAATAATACAGCAACCCTTGAATGAATGAACAGTGCAAACCTTTCTTTCCTTTTTTCCAGCTGCCTGCCTTTCATGATGCACATATTTGCTCCTGATGGTGCCTGTCTCCACCTTCCCATCCACCCTCCTTCCCTCCCAATTTCCTTCTCTGTCTCAGCCTGGCATCTGTCCCTGCTATTGCACCACGTGGACCTAGAGCCTTGGACACTGACACTTGAAATTTCATCTTGGGAGGGCTTTCAGGTGAGGTTGGGCAGGCTGAAAAGGCTTGGCTTTTCAGATTCTTCCATGGAGAATAGATAAAACAACTCTCTGAAGATGCAGGAGCTAAGAATGGTTGCTTCTTCTCGTCTAAGTATTGGGGTTAATTGGGTGGGCACAGGTCAATGACCTGGATTTAAATTCTGACCCAAGCTGTGTGCCTTTCAGCAAGTTACCTCACCTCTCTGTGCCTCATTTTATTCATGGGTGAAATGAGGCAATAATAATGAAACTCTTCTTGCAAGGCTGCTGTATGAAATGGGTTAACTTTTTATAGCCTAATTTAAGGGTTGTGCATTGTACTAAAAGAGCTACCAGCCCTGAAGTTAAGAAGGAATATAGGAATATAAGAGAGGGACAGGCAACATGGTTGCCTGCAGCTCCTGGGAACTAGGCATGGTATTGAATGTTTCATAGGGTGGTGGTGGTGGTGTGGTGTGGTCCTTAAGTCGTGTCCATCTCTTGCGACCCCATGGACTGTAGCCCACCAGGCTCTTCTAACCGTGGGATTCTCCGGGCAAGAATGCTGGAGTGGGTTGCCATTTCCTTCTCCCGGGGATCTTTCCTGACTCAGGAATTGAACCCAGGTCTCCTTCATTGCCGGTGTAATCTTTATCGACTGAGCTACCAGGGAAGTTTCATAGGGATCCTCGTATTAAATCATCAAAACCAGGTAAGCGAGGCACTGTGATTACCTCCAATTCTGTAAACATATGAGCTGGGATCCAAACCCCAGCAAGTCTTCCTGACGCCAGAGCCGCAGGTGAGATACTGCTGCTACAGCCTGAGCCACAAGGCATTCATCTCAGTAAATGCATTTCCTGGAGGAAAGACGTGAGAAGCTGGGATGAAAGAGTGGGCAGATTTCCTGGAGGAGGCACTGTGAGTGGGAACTTCAGGGAAGCGGGGAGGCTAGAGAGAAGATAGCGAACATTGACAACGGGGCCCACGCAGGCAGAGGGGTGGTGAATCAGAGCAGGAGGCTTTACAGACACAGCACTTTACCGTGGTGGGGCTGAGAAACGGTAAATATGCTGAGGGCCTGCTCTGGGCCAGGCAGTTGCTGCGGGTAAAACAGTGAGCACCCCTTCATTTCAGTCCTCACCAACCCCTCACCTCCTACTGACTGCTGTTGCTTGGGCCGCAGAAAGTCCCCTGCAGACCTCTGCCAGTGTCTGTGTGCTCACCTGACTGAGCCCCTCCTTTCACATCAGAAACCCAGCTGGGGGGCCAGGAAAATGCTCCAAGAGGAAAATCACAAGCTGTAGGCAGACCCAGGCTGGTTTCCCTCTCAAGCCCCCCTCAGACCCATTATTAGATGATGCAACGACCACAGGGAGCCCACGTCTCTAAATGCTGCCCAGTTTCCTCAGAAATGGGCCTGGCCACCCAGGATTGCATAGGTGGGAATACAGATCAGAAAATGATTGTTTCTCTTGCCTGGAGGAAGCATCCCACAGTGTAGTTCTCCCAAGAGAAAGTTCTTGCTTTGTGCCCTGAGTGCTTTCTTTTTGCAAACTACCTGCTTTCCTTCATTTTTGCTGTCACTCCCCTGAGTCACCCACTTGCATGGATTTTTGTAATAACCTCGCTGAAAGAACCTTCCCCACCTTCCAGCAGCCAGAATGTTTCCAAAGTGAGATTTCAGCCATGGAATCTTTGTCTCCACTCTGGCAAATGCTTCCCAAGACTCCTAGAAGGAGCTAGGCAGTCAGCACTTTCACCTTCAGGGCCTCAGGGTTGGCCAGTGCCTCCCAGTGTGGCCTGATTTACACCTCCCTTGGCTACTGGGAAGTGCTTCCTTTTCCCTCGCTCAGCCCTTCATCAACGCCTCAGCTCCTCAGTCGGATCTCAGCTCAGTTTACAGATCCTCTGTATGTAGGCTCCCCTTTAATTCAGCCCAGCTCTGGTTTTCCCTTATTGTTGTGGTTCTTTCATTACCTCTGTCTCCCCTGTGAGTCCACGGAGAGCAGGGAGCTCTTGTCTCATTTTTCCTCGTTCCTAACGAAAACTTTTAGACTTCTAGCTATTTCCCAGTATTTATTCATCCTCTCTATTCTGAATTCTCTCAGAGCAGCAATATGCTCAGCTGAAAGACCACATTTCTCAGCTTCTCTTGCAGAAAAATGAGGCTAGTTCTGGACATTAAGTATTGTCTAGAACACAGGAGAAAGCTATCTTATGGAATATCACTCCACTGCTGCTGCTGCTGCTGCTAAGTCGCTTCAGTCGTGTCCGACTCTGTGCGACCCCATAGATGGCGGCCCACCAGGCTCCCCTGTCCCTGGGATTCTCCAGGCAAGAACACTGGAGTGGGTTGCCATTTCCTTCTCCAATGCATGAAAGGGAAAAGTGAAAGTGAAGTCGCTCAGTCGTGTCTGACTCTTCGCAACCTCATGGTCTGCAGCCTACCAGGCTCCTCCACCCATGGGATTTTCCAGGCAAGAGTACTGGAGTGGGGTGCCATTGCCTTCTCCAATCCACTAAGAGAAGGCATTTCTGACCTCTGCATGCTTGGTATGTGGGCATGATGGCTGGAGCTTGAGCAACCATCGTTAGACCATGAGGTCAAGCTGTAGACTGATGGAGGAGCAAGATGAAAGGAGGCCGATGATGGACTGTAACTAGGTTTTAGGTGGCGACCACTGTAGTATATACAGATATTGAACCACAATGCTGTACACGTTAGATTTATCCCCATACCAGTTCTGAATTGCTTGACTTCAGGTTTTTTTCCCTTAAATAATTATTTTTGTTGATTCTTTCCCTTCCAAAATTTATTCAAATTACAACTATTTGAAGTGGTGAGGTCACAGCTAGAGAACTAGTCATTCTGTAATAAAATCCATTTATAAATCTCATCATAAACATTTTTTCTCTTTTATATTATGTATTTTCCTTTTTAAAGGATTATGCAATAGACAGCTAAACTGATTACTTCCTTGCCCAGTCCCAATTTGGGAAGAAATATTTCTGTATTGAAAATCCTGTACCCCATAGGAAAAGAAATTCTCACAACCTGACCACTGCCACTTAACTTTCTCTTGAAAGCTTCTTCCTTCAAATATCTCCTTTCCTATGCTTTAGTTGTCATGTACACACTTAGTTCTTTTTTTTTATTGGTCTAAATCTCAGCACACTTAGTTCTTACTTTCTTTTCCCAGAAAGTTTTAGCTACTACAACTTTGTGAACAGGTCTACAGAAATGAAACAAAGAATGAACACAAGAACCGCAACAAAATATGAAAACAAAATACACTCTCAAAAATCACAAACCAGCTAGAAACTATCCTGGCAGTGTTTACAAAGGAATTGCTATCTATGTAGAAAATTCTCAGATAATGAAAATGTGAGTAGAATATACACCGGTATAAATAAATTCATTTCTCTACAGAGTCTATACAGGTAAACTCACGCCTGACATTGGAGGACAGCTTATGTGTTGCTGTTTACATGGTTTATTTTCTCAAGGACATTCTGTCATGATTCCCAGCTAGTAACTGTTCAGTCGTTTCACCACCTGTGAATTGTAATAGTAGCAACTCAGTGGTACAGGAAATGTTTACTTATAAGTATACATGTATAAGGTATAAAGACCAAGGAAATGTTTAGTTACACTTAAAGTAACACAAATATTGAACTACTGACTCACTTTGTGTGCCAAGTGATATAAAAATAAAATGACAAATGCAAGATGGACTCTTACGCATGAAGGGAATGTTAAGCTATGTTAGGGATCCTTTCATTTTCACATCTATGAATACGGCATTACATTACCAAACGATTTAGTAAGAAAGTGAAAACAAAACACACACTAGCCAGGTGAAGTCTTTCATTAGACTTTGGAGAAAGCCTGCTTTGTGCAGCTGGCAAAGAGAATCACACAAAGCTGGAAGCAGAGGCTGCCAGCCAGAGAAATCAATATGGAAGACGGAGAAAAGTTTGATATGTTTCCTACAAAGGAACAAAACCCACAGTACATATCTAGGTGGAACTTAGCATAAATCTCCTGTTTTCTCTTGCACCCTAATACTTCACCTAGGAAGATCACATCAGTACTATGTACCAGGTCCAGTGTGTGTGAGAAGAGGAGGCTAGGAATGGAGGCTGAGGAAGACAAAGGAAGATCATCTGCACGTTTGGCTCTCTTCCCGAACAGCAGCTCATGTATACCTGCACAGTTTAAAGTGATGGTGTCATTGTTTCTAGCCCACTGCAAATTTGCCTACAGTGAAAATCAACCTGCAGCAAATCGCTGGGGCTGTCTTCTTTCTTTCTTCCCCCAAGGGGTATTTTCAGTCTAATTAAACACATAATGGACTGCCCACTATGCGTGTTGGTTAGTTACTTAATTGTATCTGACTCTTTTGCCACCCCATGGACTGTAGCCTGCCAGGCTCCCCTGTTGATGGGATTTTCCAGGCAAAAATATTGAAGTGGGTTGGCATTTCCTTCTCCAGGGGATCTTCCTGACCCAGGGACTGAACCCACGTCTCCTGTGTTGGCAGCCACAGTCTTTACCACTGAGCCACCTGGGAAGCTCTACTATATGTGTAGCGATGTCCAGATACATAGTATCTCAATCTAAATATTCCTCTTGAGTTTCTTTCTCACCCCCTCACTTGCTTTCATTCTGTCCTTCGTACCTACATCCCTAAGCATCTAGGGGGATAGATCTTGAGGTGAGCCAAACCAGGCATATCCCCAGTGATCAACCAGGATGGCCACTGAACCTGCGTCTCTTACATCTCCTGCATTGGCAGTGGGTCCTTTACCACTAGTACCACCTGAGAAGCGCAGTGGGTGCCACAGGAATACTTAAGTAGCCGCTGAAAGAAAGGGGAAGAGAATGAGAAAGAAAAGTTTGAACAATCTACAAAGGATTCCTAAGTAAGCACTTGCTACAAATATGCTATAAACCTAGAGATAGAAGGGAGTGGGGTGGTTTAATGGAGACATACAAATCCTCAACAGGTTAGAGTGGCAGAACTCAACATTCTTCTGGGTTTGCACAGATATTTGAAAATAGTTTCTTCATACTAAAGCTTTTGGAGATTCTCCTAACTCCCTAACGTGACAGTATACTGCTTAAAATGAATAGTGCCGAGACATGATAGTAGGTCCTCCTTATTTGAAGACATCGTATTTGTGAATCTGCCTCCTTGCTGAAGTTTATTTGTAATCTCCAATCAGTACTGTGGCCCTTCCTGGTTATTTGCATACACCAGCAAACTGGTGGAAAACGTAAGTTGTCCCACACATTTCCAGCTGAGGCTGAACAGGGAACTTCTGTCTTTTTGTTTCAGCTCTCATACTGCAAATAGTGCTGTCTTTTTGCTATCTATTTAGTGCCCTGTTTTTCATATTTTTATGTGATTTTTGTTGGTGATTTGGCTATTTAAAATGGCCGCCAAGAGCTGACATAGTGTCTAGCTTTCCTAAATGCAAGAAGGCTGTGATGTGCCTTATGTAGAAAATATGAACTTCCTTCCAGTATGAGTTACAGTGAAGTTGGTCGTGCACTGAATCCTAATGGATCAATAATATATATTAAACAAAGTGTCACTGAATAGAAACACACACAAAACAAGATTATGAAGTAATTGATCGACTAAAATGCTATGACCAGAAGCTTGCAGGAACCTAGCTCTCTATTTCCTCTAGGAGCAATGGCTCAGCATTTACTTATATAGTATTCATGGCGATTTTATAAAGCATAAGTGCCATGGATAATGAGAAGAGACTTGATTCCTAAGAAGAATTAAAGAAATTCATTTCAGATTTTTGCTTCAAATCTGTGTTTTGTGCTGTTGCATTTCATATTAGCCACAAGATATGCTTTCTCCAGAGAAGGCACCGCTGGAATTGACTTTAGGGTGATGGGTGCCATTCTGCAGCCCAACTCTAGACACAGCAAGTCAGCCCAAGACAGAGGGCAAGTATCGACTCATACATGAGACTTGGGATTGCTCATTTCTCACTTGCTGGGTTATCTGTGAGATCTGGGAACCTGAGACAAAGTAAGGCTTTCCCAAGGGAGCCTGGAAAACACATGGACAGTTTTTTTTCTTCTTTTTAAAGAAAACATTCATTAAATGTCAACCTTATTCTCAACTTTGTAGTTTACTTTATGGTAATGTATTGAAAGAAGAAGGGACAGTGCTGCATTACAAATGTCCTGCTTCCATGATTTTTTGTGTGTGTCAATATATGAGGAGGATTCACATTAAGCATAATCAGCTGTACACCAAGTCTTCTACCAATCAGAGCATTTCCAGATAATAAGCACCAAATCCAAGGAACATGGATGGTCTTTGTTCTCCATGAAGCATCCAAAGGATCTCAATGAGAACAGAGCTGGATCAGAGAACAAAGACTTCATTTGGGGATGGCAAATACATTCCATCCTGGGGTCAGCTCTCATTGAATGGTAGTGATTCCTGGGGAAAGTGTCTTGAGAAGGAGTCTGAGGCCAAATCCAGGCTCAGTGGTGCATCATGACACGGCTGATCAGTGATGTCTGCTGGATGAGGATGGATGTGGCAGATGTGCTTGGTTGCCATCCGTAAGTTAAGGCCACAGATCTGTAGCAGAAGAATCTCTCTGTCACCCGTTCTTAATAGGATCAAGTCTGGTTTGGTTTCTCCCAGTGCTGTGCTTAGCTAAGTTGCCTCATACAGAGTAAAATCTCAATAAACAGATGCTAAACGTAGGGCTTACCTGGTGGCTCAATGGTAAAGAATCTGCCTGCAATGCAGGAGATGCTAGTTTGAACCCTGGGTTGGGAAGATCCCCTGGAGAAGGAAATGGCAACCCACTCCAGTATTCTCACCTGGGAAATCCCATGGACAGAGGAGCCTGGTTGGCTACAGTTCACAGGAATGCAAAGAGTTGGACACGACTTAGTGACTAAACAACAACAAACAGGTTTGTGTTTATAAGGCGGTGAGTGTGTGGGTGAGCGGGAAGGAAGGGCGGCAAGTTTTTCAGACCCCTGAAGTAGAGTAGAGCAGCTGTTTGAGGCCACAACATCTTCCATTTGAAATCTTGCCCCCATAGGCGGCAGCCTCCCTTGCTTTCACTTAAGGCCATTTAAAGACGAAAATTATTGTAGCAAAACCAGCACCACCCTTGAAGAACAGGCTGAGCTGCTGGAGGCCACAGAAGCTCAGCAGGACCCAAGGTTGGGAATAGATTTTCTGAGATTTGTGTGTGTGTGTTTAAAACTACAGCTGCCCATGGGGTACTGCATAGAAAGAGTCAGCACATAAAGCCTCTGTGATTGATTTGTGTCTCTTTCAGGGTCTTGTTTATCAGCATAACTGGCTTGTTTCTTAGAGGGTACATTAAGCGTGGATAGCCTGTCCACCCCTCCCTAGGCACCCTACAGGGCAGAGCATCGCAAAGGCAGCTTTTCCTCATGATCTGCTCAGGAGGCACAGAAGGAACACGTGTCTGAACATCATAGGAACAGGCTTCATGGGGTGTCTGTGGAGCTTAGTGGGATCCAAGGGCCAGCTGGTGGAGGGAGGCCCTTTTCTCTCCACTTTTCAAATGGAATACAAGCGGTGGTTTCCAGTATGGCACACAAGGTGATCCATAGACTTTTGTTTTAAATTACTTAAAATATTTTTTTGTATTTTTAATATTTTGTATATGTTTTAAAATATGCATGGTACATTACCCTAGTGGTAAACTGAATATATATATAAATATTACAGTACCACGTGATGATTCTGGCTAGCTGATTGTGCAAATGTGGAACTATGGATCTGGAGGGCAGACTATGAGACTTCATAGTCTCATATATATGTATATGTACTCAATATACATGTATACATTCAAACAAACAACCTTTGAACATTATCCGTAAATAAGAGCCAAAGTCTCGCAACATAATAAAATGTGTCCAGGGTACAAAATACAAAGTCTCAGCAAAGAAATAAAATGCTTCAGAGAAATTTTAAAAAGGAGAAGTTATAAAGAAGAACCAAATGGACATTCCAGACCTGAAATATATGTAATTAAACTTAAAACAACAAAACCAAAACAAACAAACAAAAAACCCTCAATGTATAGGCTCAGTAGTAGAATGGAGGTAAGGTTTCTACATGTCATGTAGAAGGTTTCTACAAGGCATGTGAACTGGTAAGCCGTCAATGCCAACAGGCTGTGATAAGTTGTGTAGTAATTTGTGTATAATGTACTACTTAGAGCAACTACTAAGGAATCTGTACAAAGCAACACACTCAAAAACACAACGATAAGTGAAAGGGAAAGTTGCTCAGTCGTGTCTGACTCTTTGCGACCCCATGGACTATATAGTCCATCGAATTCTCCAGGTCAGAATACTGGAGTAGCTAGCCTATCCCTTCACCAGGGGATCTTCCCAACCCAGGGATCAAACCCAGGTCTCCGGAATTGCAGGCAGATTCTTTATCCACTGAGCTATGAGGGAAGCCCAGAGTGAAATTGTAAAAAATGTTCAGATAATCCAGATGAAGGCAGGAAAAAGGAAATGTAAAACAGAGAAACCAAACAGAAACACACACACACACACTTAAATTGTAACATGATTTGAATGGTTTAAATGCATCAGTTAAAATACAGAGATTGATAGTGGAAAAAAAATGATACAACTACATGACTAATATCTTTGTGCAACTGTAACATTATAGGTAGAAAAAGTAAAGAATAAAAGTAAAAGAATGGTAGAATGATACATCAGTAATCAAAAGCAAGCAGAGCAGGAGTGGCTATGTTAACATCAGATAAAAGAGACTCCAGAGCAAAGAAAACGATCAGGGGCAAAGAGAGGCCTTACATAATGATAAGAGGGTTGTCCACCAAGAAGACACAGGAGTCCTGAATGGGTATGTACCTAACAACAGAACTGCAAAGCATGCCAAAAAAAGAAACCAAAACAAAACTACAGAATAGAGCTGAAAGGCAAAATAGAAAATCCACAATGTAGGTGAAGACATCAACCTCTCTCTCTTCAACAACTGACAGAACAATTAAAAATTACCCAGGGTACAGAAGAACTCAGCACCAGCAATCAATGGCATCTGATCAACATGGAACACTCTGCTCAAAAGCAGAGTACACTAGCTTTTCAAGTATCCAAGGGTCATCTACCAAGAGAGACCATATCCTGGGCCATAAAACAAACCTCAAGAGGTTTAAAAGGATTGACATCATACAGAGGGTATCCTCTGATCACAAAGAATCAAACTAGAAATCAATTACAGAAAGATAATGGGATGATCTCTAAACACGTGGAAACAAAACAATGCAGCTCTAAATAATCCGTGAGTCTAAGAAGTCTCAATGGAAATAAAAATGTATGTTGAACTCAATGAAAATAAGTAAATAAAGCAGGATAAAAATTTCATGTAAAATTACTGTGTAAAATACAGAGAAATGACTAAACAGTATTTGCCTCTCAAAACAAAACAAAACGAAAGAAAAAACACCGGCAGGGGATGATAGAGAAAAGGCTCAGTGTGCTACCGCCCAGGTCACATCCCTCTTTTCTGGGCACTCAGAATACTCTGCCTCCCAGCTCTCTTTCCTGGTGGTATCAGTCCTGTTTGCAGCAGGAAACAAAAGATACATTCAAATTAGTACCATCCAAGGAAGTTTAATTGAAGAGCTATTTATAAAGGTGTGGGTGGGGTTTAGGGACACCGCAAGGGAGGTTACAGTGCCTGGTCACAAAGGACAATAGAACTGCCACTAATCTGAGGCCAGAGGGCCAAGTCCAAGCACCATTAAACAGCCTGGAGACAACGAGGGGTGTGCAGAGAGCCGCCAAGAAAGAGCTGTGACCTTTTATCAAGTGACGCAGGGGGAGAATGGCTCCCAGGTGGCACAGTGGTAAAGAACCCGCCTGCCAATACAGGAGATGCAAGAGACATCAATTCAATCTGTGGGTCGGGAAGATACCCCAGAGTAGGGCATGGCAACCTACTCCTGTATTCTTACCTGGAAAATTCCATGGAAAGAGGAGCTTGGTAGTGGGGTAGCAGAAGAGTTGGACATGACTGGGCACGCAGACGTACACACATGTGCACGCACGCGCGCGCGCACACACACACACACACGCGCGGGCCGAAGCTGGAAAAGGAAACCTCCCCCTCCTCCCTTGGGTGATCTCCTGCCTGAATCCCTTTTGGCCAAAGTCAACTGGAAGCCAGAGGCAAGAGGGTGCCTGTGGTCTGCAATCCATAGAAATTAACCTACCAGGGCAGAAAGCAAAGTGGAGAAAGGGTAGATCAAGGATTTGGGGGAGAGCGGCACAGCTGGCGGCAAACGGGAAGCTAGCTAGGTAGCAAAGAGACCCAACCGCTAACTGACTACAATGTGAGTGAGAAATAAAACTTCATTATATCAAGCCAGTGAGATTTGGAGTTGTTTGTTAAAGCAGCTATACATCCAATGAAAGTGTAGGCTTCACATTCCATGTTGAGTCACTTATTAACCACATAGTGTAGCATTCAGGAGTAATTAAAAAGTGATTCCAATATTTGCTTGTGTCTCTTGAAAAACACCAATGGGGATATAATTCATAATTTTAGTAACTCCTCTTAAAGCCCATTTTATCACCAATACAATCCTCTTTTGCCCACATGTTGTTATCTATCAACCCTGGAAAACTTCCCCCAACTTTCAGTCTGTGCGGGATTTGTTCTTACTCATCCCATCCCTTTTTCATGTAGGTCACTCTGTTGTCTTAGCGTCTCTCTCTGTTGTCTCTCTTCTCTCTCTGTTGGGTACAACAGAGGGCCCTTTAGCCCCTTTAGTCCCTTTCTTATCATGGAAGATCCCTGAATCTGATTATCTAATACAGAGGGATGTGTAGGACATAAATAAAATTAAGGTAGGGAAATAGGAGGAATCCAAAGATATAGTGAAAACACAGGGCATGTGCTTATGGAAGGCTGGCTGCCCTTCGAATGGGTCTGTGAGACCGAGTTGACTGGTGGTGTTTATTCGGGAGCATGGTTTGGACCAGCACCTATGGGAGGCAGAGGAAGGAAGTGAATGGGCAGAGGGAATGCTGAATGTGACACAGGAGATTGGGAGCCCACACAGCCCATCAGATCTGTCCCACTTTGGGCCAGAATGGCTTGGCCTTTATCCCCCTGCCTCCGTCTGACGTTGATGTGTGACTTTTGGTGAGGCAGTTCCTGAGAGGGCTGACAGCTCAAGGCTGCTCGCTGACAGCTCCCCCAGCAGCTGGAACAGTAAATCCTGCCTTGCAGGGAGACCTGGGCATCTGGTCTCCTGCCCATCACCATGCGGAGGGTCTGGACTGCAGCCCTGGCTCTGAGCTGCCTGCAGCTTCTGCGGTCACCACCACTCCGTAGAGTTTGCTGTCATTCCTGTGGTCATCACCACTCTGTAGAGGTTGCTGTCATTCCTTGCATGTTCTTCATTCCTCCCGTGCAATGCTTGAGGCTCTCACACCGGGCTACCTGTGCCACTTTGCAGGAGAGCCACATCAAAATCCTCTTCTTCCAAGAGGCCTTGAGGTCTGACCCTCAGTGTGAGAGCTGCAGCCTGAGAAGGGTCTCCCTGTGCTCTCTCACTTGCAGGGTTGTAGAGAGCATGTTGCTGGTCTTGCCTAATTGATTGATGTCTCGTTATTATTAAAGAATGGGGTAATGACCATCGTCATTGCAAGGGCTTATTTACAACTCCATCCTTCCTGTTTGTTAGCCTCAGATGGCATGCTGGAGCTCTGGATAACTTGCTGGCCCTCTGAGCTGATTCTTCTCCCTGATTGTGTACTATTAGGGCCTAGACAGCAAGGGCTTATTCATTTCTTCTTCACCAATGAGCTTGATTTTTCAGTTCTTTCAATGGCTTAGACCTGCCTTTTGTAAACTTGGGAATAGATCCCAGGGGAATAAATGCTATGGGGCCATAGGGCATGTCTCTGCTTTGGTTTGAAACCCAGCTCAGATATGAACTGACTGTATGAACTTGGGCAAGTCTCTTAATCCCTATACACCTTGGTTTCCTCTCCTGTACAATATGGATAATGGTACCTGCCAAATACAGTTGTTGTGAGGAGAAAACCTCGTATCATGTGCTTAGCTCTGTACCTGACTCCCGAGCAGTGTCTGTTGTGTGGTTGTCAGTATTGCTAGCTTCATTTCTTCCTATGAGAAAAGTGAAGCTGAGATTGCAATTCGTGATTCTGATTGGCTGCTGGCCGCTTCTCCACACGGATTTCTTCACAAAATTTCTTTTGGCATCTTCCTTCCACCCTACCCCTAGTCGTGATGACGCAGTAAAACTCTGTAGCCACCCCAGTTCCAGCACTGACTGCAGCGCCCAGTGAGCTCTCTGAGTCCTTAGCGCAGCCACCAACACTGATTGGCTCTGGCCCTTCTGAGTCCCCCAAATAACTGATCTTGGAGGGGGACAACCCAGACTCAGGTGAAAGGTATGAAATTGTTCACAGGAATAGTTTTTAGAAAGTTGTAAATATTTAATGAACAACTCTCTCCATGTCTTCAGCTTTGATTCTTATCACAAAATTCCTTAAACACTAGGCTCCAACTATTGCTTTTCCCTGAACATTCCGTGTTCAGAACCTCTGAGCATATGTGGAGGCTGTTTTCTTCTGTCTGAAAAACCCTTCTCTCCCTTCCCTTGTCTTCATTTGGCTGATTTCTACCGTCTACCATGTAGTCCAGGTTTCCCCTTGGTTAACGTCCTCCTGAAGATTGCCAGGTCTTCAGATTTCTATGGAAAAGAGTCATATCTCAGTGCTCCAGTTTGTCTCTTTATTCTCAGTCCTCCTGCTTTGTCAACATTTTCTTTAACTGCCAAACATCACAACTTAACAGACAGTGAGATAACAGAGAGTGGTTATCAAAGACTCATGGTCATGAAGAGGGAAGGCTGTACTGTTTATCTTTGACCGAAGGTTCTATAGTAGAGGCCTCCATGCTCCATGGCTTTTTGTATCAATTCTGTATGTATGAACACGAATTCTGTCCATCCAAGCATCCATCCATTCAACAATAAAATGTTCATTGAGTAGCACAAACTTGAATCAGACAAAAGGCGAATCCCTGCCTTTTATGAGCTCACAGACCAATACAGGAGAGAAGTATGCATACAAAGATTAAAAAGTGAATCAAAATTCAGTCACTATCATGTGATCAAGGTGTTATGGAGAAAACAAAATTGCTTTTTGATGGGGATACTAGGGAAAGTAGTATTTGGTAGGTAACATCATACCTTAGCTTGACCTGGAAGGAAAGATGGAATTTCAACAGGTAAGAGTGGAGATGAATATTTCCAGGAACAGGAAGGAGCTGGAGCAGTGACACCAGTTATACTGTTGGGACATTTCACACATCCACGTATAGCTTGAAGGAGGTAGTGGGAAGTGGGACTAGATAGCTGGTTATCACAGTGAGGGATAAGCTAGATGAGAAATGTCGACTGCATTTGGTAGGAGCCATGGAATCACAGAAAGGTTCTGAGGTCGGAGTGACATCAGCAGAGCTGTGCTTTTGGCAGACTTATTTGGCAATGTTGTGCAGAATTTACTTCAGGGATCAAAAGTGGATTAGAGACTCAGTTAGAGAGTGAGATGTCTGGCTGGACCAAGCTGTGGGCAGTGGGCTACGTAGGAGAGAAGGGTATGAGAGTGTTCAAGAAGCCAGATGCATTCAGCTCGGATGCAGAATTGAAGGAGATTTCAAACGCAGTAAACAGGGAGATGATGACATCCTGACAGAATGGCCAGTTTTGGAGGAAGATGTTGAATTTCACTTGAGAGAAAGGAATTAGAGGCATCAGCAAGAGCATCTAGATGGAGGCGTCTAGCTGCAGAGGGAATTGTGTGGCTAAAGCATAAGGGCGTTGGATTATCTGCATTAAGAACTTCAAGGGAAGAACAGCAGACAGAAAGCCGATGGGTCTGTTCTTCAGTGTGTAGACTTGTTTTATCTTACGAGGGACCCATTAGCCAACTAACAGCTTTCCTGGACCGAAGACAAAGGGAAACCAACTGCCTAGACGGGGTGATTGGGACACCAGAAACATCCCGTGCAGAGCAGTTTCCTCCACCATGAGGCTGGAACCCAGACACAGCGTATCTGCTTTACGAGTCACGGATTACTTCTTCCGGCCACCCCATCAGTGTATCCAGATGACAGCATCTTTCCTGTCCACCCTGCCCTGCCCCGCCACCTGCACCCCCAGGATAGACGGTGAGGAACCAGAGTGTGATTTAAAATCCCGTCTCTTTCTGGAGTCCCAGAGGGAAACAAACACACCAGAGTTGTGTGACACCCCAGAAGGCAGGAACGCCAGTTGAAAGTGAGACCGGGTCTTGAGGTGATTCTTGAGGAATCACGGATCATTCCCTTTTCTCTGGAGACTGGCTGAGACCATTGTCCCCGAGTCCTTGGGAGTTTACGGTTTTGTATTAAATTTAAGTGTTTCCTTTTGATGAAGTATTTTATGGTGGTATTATAAATTACTCTAAGGAAACTTTTTAGTCAGCAAGAATTTATGACAATGATAAATTTGGGCAATGTCTTTTTAAGTGTCTCTGTGAATGAATACTTTCGAAATTTCCCCAGGTTCCAGTCAAAGATAGAGGCTATTGGTGATTATTTTTGTACCTTCCACGTCTCAAGTGACTTCTTTTATTAAGATTCCCAAGAAAAAGACTTACGATTTACCCTGATGACATATTAACAGCGAGTCATATCAAATACATTTTTCTTTCTCATGTACCAGAAAGTATTTTCTTGCCGTTAGCCTTTGGGGTACAATGAATTACAAAAAGTTCTCTGGTGTTTTTCTTCAACATTGAACATTTCTTAGCTTTGTAAGTTATCAAAATAGAGGGTCTGGAGAGAAAAAGAAACAGAAATGAGTGTAGGATAGTGTCTTACCGGCCAGACTTAAAAGGAGATAAAAGTCATCCTGTGGCTTTCATTTATTAAATGATGGAATTGGATCAATATCATGGTGAATCCCAATAATGGATAAGAAGAACCACCCCTCCCCCACATTGCACTCAGCCAAAATCAGATGGATCAGTGGCCACACTGAAATATTGCCAGTATAAAAGAGAGCTCATATTTTGCACTAAAAATAATTTTCGGGGTAGTTTTATTTGTAACAGAAACAAAATTATTTGAATTTCACAGTGTTCTTTATTGTTTATCTCTTAGGCTTTATTTCTTAGATGTGTTTACAGCAGAAAAAGCAATCAAATCACTGGCCACTTCAGATTTTCCCAAGAGTAGATGAGTCATTTATGACTCATTAGAGGAGGGAAGCATCTTTCATCTATTGGGGAAAAAAGCCCTTTCTTCTTTCAGATAACAAAACTGTCTTCGTCCTCCGTATGCAAGCCCTCACATTTGAATTCAGAGGTCTTAAGAGCAAGTTAAAATCAAACAACATGTCCTTTGCGTATTTCACAAGTACCATCTCCATACAACTAGTTAACGATTTTCAGGTCTCTGTCAGATATCATTTTGACCTTGAAATTTTAATTTGGGTCCTTATAAATAGAAGCTAAAACTGCATGAAGACAAAGGGAGAAATAGCGAAACAATAGGACTTATATATGTAGATTGTGGCTCCAGGGGAGTATTTCTCTTCTTTTTGAGGTGGGGAAAGGGTGTAGTGTAGAAATGCAGAAATGTGTAGTGCACTTTCACGTCTCTTGACATGCCCAACACTGGACTATTGATCTCTGTAGAAGGAACTGTCTGGATTCGTGCAAAGAAAAGAAGTTCTGGCACAAGTTCTTGACATAAAATTGTTGCTCTACTGATATCAGCTCATCAAAGTAATTTTGAATGGTTTGGAGTTTAAATTGTAATTCTGTACTGAAAATAATATATACATGAATGAATAGATGAGGGAATACAGGAGCCATTCTTCTGGGACATCGGGGGACCCCAGACACTGCCTTGGTAGCTTTTCCAAGCAAACTGGTGGATGCTGTTGAATCTGCAAAGTCTCTGTGGTTGGCTAGACATTCTAGAACTCATTTGAATGAACTAGAACTGGCGTGAAGGCTATAGAGCTCATCTTGTTTAGCACTCTGTTCAATGGCCATTGATTGCCCATCTATTTATCCTTCATTTATTAGTTCTGCTCACTCAGGAGCTTTGGCACTGAGTTGTTTCTCCTCCAAGATGCTCACTGAATAAGGTCTTGTATTGTAGATACACTAAGGGTTCCCTGACCATTTACTGTCCAGCTGGTACTTCCCCAGTGAGTGGAGACACTTCCTCGCCACCCATAATATATGTGCCATCTCATCCATTTCAGACCAGTGATGAGTTGGTGTGTGTACAGTGTGGACTGGGTCCTCAGTAACAATGGCAGGTCCTCCTAACAATGGCTAGATGGGCACTGATGTGAAGTGGTGGGTCTGGTGCAAAAGCCAAATGCAAATCCAAGGCAAAGGTGGACTTGGGAAACACAACAGATGATGGAGCGCAATCCAATTCCAGGCTTAGGGTCTCAAATCAGAGCATGGAAGAGGCGTCGCATAGCGACTAAACGACCTTTGATCATCCATTGACCTGCTCGTAAAGTTATGCATATATCACCTCTTTTGAGCACACTGGGGACCAACCTGATATGTCTCAACAAGCTGCCCATGGCCGGTGTTCCTCCAGGGTCTCTCTCCTACTACTCCCTGTCTACCCCATCCCTGCCTGCCTGTATTTTCCTCCCTCCTCCTTGGTCAAGTGTGTATGTTTCAATCTATGTAAGTTGACTCTATGATGCTAGACCCTGGAAACTGGAGTATAAAGTCCAGAAATACTTGGAAAAGTGTAAGAAACAGTTCATGAGCAGTAGACCTGCAAAACAGGGTTAGGAAGATGTGCTGAGTGCTTTCCTTGATGTGGCAGAACCAAGTGGGATGGCGGCGCCCTCACCCACAGCCCCGCACTGACTGAGCAGCAAGGGTGTGGGGAGAACAGGGGCTGGAGGCAGCGTGCAGGGCCTGCGCACCCTCCCCCGGGACCTCTCTCCCTTGTCTCTGGAGTTGTACACTATTTGCAGGCTTTCATGACTTGCCTTGTTATAAAATGGAGTCTTGCAAAGGTTTACTATAATTTAAGATTACTATAATTTAAGATTCTCATTTAAAACTCTCCATGACACACTCAAATTGAGTCACTGATTTAAAAACAAAAAGCACTTCTAAGACATACCATCCGAGAATGCCAATAATTTGCTATGTAGATATTTTGAAGTTAAATTATAGCATGATTCAGTAATAATAAAAATAGCATAAATGTTAGGAATGGATAAAAAGATAAATCTACTGTTCCAATGTAGCTCTTTTTATTAACACATAGTCCCCTCCCTTCCTTCCTGCCCAGATTTATTCTGTATCTACTCTTCCTGGGTACTTTTTTAGGCCCTGGAGATACAGCATCACAAAATAAAGATTTCTGCCCCTCTGGAGCTTACAGATATTAAGCAACAGACATAAAAATAAGTAAATTACATAGTATATTAGGAGCTTTACATTTTATTGGACAAACAGAAAAAAATCAACCAGGATAACATGATGTGAGATTGCCTGGGAGGAAGGGGCAGGTAATGGCCTTAAGGAAAATGATCAGGGCCTGTGAGCCAAGCCTTCAAAGTGGGAGAGGGAGGTCACCGCGTGAATGTATGGCGGAAGAGCAGAGAGAACCACAACCACTTAAGTCTTGAGGTAGGAGCTTGCCTGGAAAGTTGAAGAATGGCAAAGAGACCTGTATAGCTGGAGCAAAATCAGTAAGGAGGGAGAGGTGGACATAGAAAATAAGGTCAGAAAGATGAGATGGGAGAACTTGGGAGGGAGCATGTCTTAAAGAGATTTGCTGATCCATTGCCTGAAAATGGTCTGGAAGAGAATATCTATGCATTTATCAAATTTCTTCTAATGAACGTGCTAATGAATCATTAGCTTTATTGTTTGCTGCTTTAAAGAGCACATGCTTCATCCATTTACCTTTGTAGAATCTGGTAACCTGAATGTGTCTGGGATCATGAGGATCTTCTCTGTCTAATTTATTGTATAAACTGCAAATGTAAATCATACAGCTCTCACATGCGATTTCAATTGAGAGGGTAATGGCAGTGTTGCTGTAATTGAGACATTCCAACTTGGCGGAGGGGGGGGGTGCGGTGCCTGCCGAACCACTGAATCGGAATGCCATTTCAGTTTTTTAAAGATGTTTTTCGTTTTAAAAATAATTTCCAGAGTGTCATTTTTGTAATTTTAATTTCAATTTATAGCCTAAACATTGCAGTGAGCTTTGGGTGATATTTCAGCTTGCTTTGGGTCTTTGTCTGCTAATGTTTCTATTATTACATTCGTAGTGAAGCAGCACATTAAAAAAAGAACAAAAAACTTCGGATATAAGCATTTTCTAATTATGCCCTATTAACGGAGCACCAAACACTCCAGGAAAACTTCTTGTCGTTGTTTCAGGCAGTGATGTTATGGTGGTAGTTTTACATCTTTTCTACTTTTTTCCATGGCAAGAACAGGATATGAGTCTATGGACGCTGACTGTGATGTGCTAGAAATGGAGTGGGTCTTAAAGATGACCTAGCGCACACCTTATATTTTTCAGATGACCCTGGTAAGGTAGCTTAATGAAGAATCCGTACTTACGTCGTGTTTTCCTGAGCTTATGAAAATATGGATTATTATTGCGCCCTACTCTAGTCCGCGTCTGGCCATGTAAAGTAAGTGGTATCTAGGTTAATGAAATTCTTGTGGGGTTTTATTATCAATTCATTCTTTTCTGTTGGAAGAATAGTTCTTTAGGTTGATGAAACACATGAAGCTTGAAAAAGGCAACAGAGATAGGGTTTAAGGTGCCTTTTCTCTCCCCATGGTTAGGACACTGGACAAATGATGACGGCAAAGATTTTCTCAAAGAGGAGACGCTCAGCTTGGTTTTCGTAAAGCTGAGGGAGTCGCTGTGTCTCGCTGTGCGTGCGCTGTCATTCTGTAGAGATTGACCGATCTTCCCTGCTAGGGAACTGCAGACTTAAAATTCACCACTCACAGGGAGAGTCACACCTCTCCATAAGAGGCGGTAATGACTGTAATAAAACAAGGTGCAGCTCAGAGAACAGAAGAGAATCACCGCTGGCAATGGGGGTGTGAACGTGATCCAATTAATGGTCACACCAACGGGCTCAGGCAGCCGTGAGTAACGGAGCACACCCATCGTCGCAGTCCCCAAGCCGGGTGCGAGTTCTGGTGCTCTGCGCGCTCTAGGTGTTCCTGGACAGGATGCTGGACTTCTGTTTCCTCGTCTGTGAGGTGAGAATTGCGGCGTGCACCTCCCCAGGGGCAGAGTGAGAGAGAAGAGCTCAGTGTGACAGCCGGTGCCATCGACGGGGCCTGCTGTGGAAAGGGCTTCCTAAGCCTGACATCCCTAAGCCCCTGATGAAGGGCGCAGTGAGCTCAGTGTGGGAGCTGAGAACCCTCCTCAGGCACTGACACGTCTGTAGAGATGAAGGGGTTAAAGAACTGCTCTTTCAGACTTTTTTTTCTTTTTTTTTTAGAAATATTGAGTTTTACCAGCCATAGATCTGGGAGTGTAGCGCTGGGGGCAGCTAAAACGGCAATTCCTGATAAATTCAGGGTATGGTGTCTCCAGGTGAGCCTGGCCCCATTGTCCATACTGCCCTGTTGATTAGCCAATGAGGCAGCGTTCAAAGTGCCCCACGCTTTTCTTTTCTCTTTTTTTCCTTCCCTCCCTCCCCCTTCCCCTTCCCCCTCCCTTCTCTTTCCTTCCCCTTCTTTCCCCCTTTGTGGACTGGGTTAGCAGCTCAGGAGAGCAAGCATTTGGGTTTCTCCATCATTGCGGCCTCTTGCTGACTTCTGCCCCTGACTTCTGGTTGTGCCCCAGTACCAATGTCTTAAGGAGTCTGGTTACCTGTATGCTTTTTCATTCAGGGAAAGAAGCATTGCTGTCATGAGACACTGGTATAATGGGTGCTATCGTGAGCCACCCAGAACCCGCCTTGAGTACTGCGGGAAGCGCTGCAGATACTCAGTCCTCAAACAGCCTCAAACAGCCCTCTCATCTGAAAAGCAGCACTTTGCCCAGGGCCGCCTACATCCAGTGACTGATTACTGGAGGAGCTTTAAAGGCCTGGCCTCTCACACCATCTCGGGACAACTCTGAAGAGCCTTCCTGGCTTCACAGCTCCCCACAGGACCATCTCAGGCCTTTGTGGAGCATTTCAGCTCAGCTTCCTCCTGTGCCCAACCCTGTTTCCATGTCCCTTGCATTGTGGCAATTCCATAAGCCCTACCTAAGAAACCTACTGTGTGCTCCTCTCCACCTCAGACACTGCTTTCCGGAGACCCTGACTATGATAGTGACCACATGTGTTCAAAGGTGTGTGCATATGGACATGCATCAAGAATGCTTTCAGTGCCCACTTTGTCAGTACCTCTTGAGAATGACACGCCCTTTCGTATCCCACCCTGCCGTTTATTCTCTTCACTCTGCAGTTTCTCATCATTTTCCACTCTTGGTTGCATTTATGGGCCATTGAATTTTATTTAAAATTTAATGCATTTATTTCTGCTGTACAGCAAGATGATTGAGACATATATGTATATTCTTTTCCATATGGCTTATCATAATTAAATGTTGAATATAGTTGAGTAGAGGATATTGAGTATAGTTCCCTGTGCTATGCAGTAGGACCTTGTTTATCCATCCTATATGTAGTAGTTTGCATCTGTCTTTAGTTTTCTAAGGAACCTCCATACAGTTTTTCCATGGTGGCTGTCCCTCCAACAGCGTAGGGAGGTTCCCTTTTCTCCACACCCTCTCCAGCATTTGTTATTTGAGGACTTTTAAAAAATGGCCTTTCTGAAAGAATCCGCCTTCAATGCGGGAGACCTGGGTTTGATCCCTTGGGTGGGAAGATCCCCTGGAGAAGGGACAGGCTACCCACTCCAGTACTCTGGCCTGGAGAATTCCATGTACACAGTCCATGGGGTCGCAAAGAGTCAGACAGGAGTGAGCGACTTTCACTTTTTCTGACCAGCATGAGGGGATACTTCATTGTAGCTCTGATTTGCATTTCTCCAATAATTAGCAATGATGAGCATCCTTTCACGTGCCCATTTGGCCACCGAATTTTAAATTCTACCACCTTTTTTTTCCTGGGAGTGGTCCGTGTGTCTAAGCGCAGAGGTGGAGGGTGAGGGAGTGGGGCCAGTGACCAGACCAGGCATTTCAAAAGTTCGGATCAGAGCTTTGCAGTTCATAGGAATAGTTTCAAAGATTTCAAATTTTTCTTCCAATTTTCATCTTTAACCCCTCTTCAATTGTACATTAAATTTCTCGTGATAAGCCGTTCACTTTCAAGTATTCAAGAGCTGACCGAGTCAGAAGTGAATTTTATTTTTGAAGAATGATCTGAATTCATGTTCATTTATTGGTTGTATTTTGCTTTGGATGGTGGAGTTACAGGTCATTTTCTGGTTTTCACTGTTTCTGTCTGCCCCCCTCAATTTCTAAATAAAAGGCACGTATTACTTTAGTAAATGAAAAAAAAAAAAAAGATGTTCAATTAAGAAAACTCCCTCACTACATCCTGCGCATGTCCTGGCAGCTGTGGTAAGAAAACCTAAATGCTTTTGACCTCTGTGAAACGAGCACCCTGTTTGAACCTGGAGATAAAACTTGAGGGGTTTTTGGTCAAGACAGAAAGAATTGTTAGAGGATAGGGGCATATCTCATGCCTCAGCTCGTAATCTCAGAAAATGGACTTTTTTTCAGTGCAAATTACAGAAAAGAAGATGTGAGCCTCACAGGCAGGGTTGGGAAATTTCATCTCCCTTTTTACAGATGTTCATTAACATAACAAAACATTAGTGAATGTTTAGCCTGTACTCTTGTCTGTTCTAAGCAGAGACTGAATAAAAATATGTCAGAAGTAAGTCAACTAGACTAGGAAGGCATTTTCATGCCGGGAAAAAAAAAATGATGTAAAATATGCGGTCACCAAAGAAGGGCCACCGTGTTTTATTTCATAATTATGAAAATTTGTCTCTTTTGACAAGTAAAATGAATTTAGGCACTCAGGCATGGGAAGAAAGTTGAATTGTCTGAAAATTAAATCAAAGTAAAAATGAAAAATATAAATGGGTGTTTCATATTCACTGACATGGGAGTCATCCTTTAGATCTGACATTTTGAAGCAATCCCTGAGAAACCTGATAGCTCATACCTCTGAGTAAATTATGGTCCTGAGCAGTGTGGAAATAATTGAGAATGTTTGTTGTTTTTAAATAAATGCAATAAATCTGGAATGGCGTCAGTGGTCTAGAGTATACGGAGCACCATTTTATACCCGGAGATGTGTGATGCGCTGACATCTGCATCCCAGAGAGACACTTGTGTGCAGACGCAATGGGCGTGGCAGGACCTGGGTGCTCACACATGCACTTTCATAAAGACAGCTGCATGGTGTTGGCCAAAGGGAGCGACGCCCAGCAGACAGGTCACATCTGGCTCCACCGTGACACAGAGGCGTGGTTTGGGGCAAGTCATTTCCTTTTAAAACAGGAGAATGAGGATAAGACTGTGTTTTCTGGGGGTGCTAGGAAGATTGGTAAGCATTCATTCAATTGTTGCCATCATGGCAAGTGTGAAAACACTTCAACCATAGTGCCCAGCCTTGATTTGTGAGTAGGACCTCGGTGAACGGGAGTCAAAACCCCACCTGAGGACTTCTTGTCATGTGTGCTTTACTGCATGAGTTTGTGTGTATACATGTGTGTGTGCTTTGCGTGTGTGTTTCTGTGCATGTGTGTAATGTGTGTGTGTGTATATATGCATACACTTTGTGTGGGTGTACTTTGCATGTACACGTTTGCACACACATCTGTGTGTGTGCACGGATGGTGACTACACCCGTGAAATCAAAAGATGCTTGCTCCTTGGAAAGAAAGCCATGACAAACCTGGACCACGTATTAAAAAAGCAGAGACATCACTTTGCCGAAAAGGTCCATATAATCAAAGCTATGGTTCTTTCAGTAGTCATGTACGGATGTGAGAGTTGGACCGTAAAGAAGGCTAAGGCTGAAGAACTGATGCTTTCAAATTGTGGTGCAGGAGAAGACTCTTGAGAGTCCCTTGGACCACAAGGAGATCAAACCAGTCAGTCCTAAAGGAAATCAGTCCTGAATATACATTAGTACGACTGATGCTGAAGCTGAAGCTCCAATCATTGGCCACTTGATGTGAAGAGCAGTGGAAAAGACCCTGATGTTGGGAAAGATGGAAGGCAAAAGGAGAAGGGGGTGGCAGAGGATGAGATGGTTAGACAGCATCGTCTAACTTAATGGACATGAATCTGAGCAAACTCTGAGATAGTGAAGGACAGGGAAGCCCGACATGCTGCAGTCTATGGGGTAAACAGAGTCAGACACGACTTAGCAACAGAACAACAACAATAACGACGATGTGCATGGATGTGCATGGAGGTCATTTGTGTCTGGGTGTGCTCTTGTGTGCACTCTGTGTGTGCATTGTGCGTGTGTGTGTGTGCACTTTGAGCTTCTTTCAGCGATGAGGTGCCTTCTGGGACTAGTAGGGAACCATTCTTTGTGCCTCGTGGGCCTGCAGCCCGACTGAGGAGTAAGTGTGGGTACTTTTAAGCTGTAACCCAGTCAAGTTTTGGGTAACCTACATCATTTAAAAATGGATGAGTCTAAAAAAAATAGTGTCTTGTGGATGACTCATGAGGTTGGGAGCACTTTTAATTAGTTCCATAGTCAAGACAAAACTCTTTGATCAAACTTGAGTAGGGGGGTTCATGATAAGAAGTTGAGAGTGTGAGAGTAATACGAGACAACTGACTGTAAGCCCTTTACATCTCTGTCTGTATCTGGTCCCTCCTTCCTTTCCCTTCCCCCTGGGAAAATGTGGTCTCTTGGCTTTGACATCTGTGCCAACCATCCAGCTGATCTGATTTTGCACTTTGAGCTGGTTCTTTCTGCTTCTTTTTACACACAGGTGCCCAAATGGCCACTCCACTTGGCCTTCTTGGACACCATTCTTTCCTATTCTCATCCTTGTTTTCTTCCTTCCCAGCAGTTTCATTCTTCACACCCACCTCATCGATCTGCGTGATTGTTCATCTTCCCCGCTGGACCCAGGCGTCTTAAGAATAGGTGCTATAACTGTCTGGTTTATTCAACATCAGAGCCTCCCACAGTGTCTGGAACACAGGAGTTGCTAAATAAGTATCTGCTATGTGAATCCATGGATGACCGCAGCCTCAGACTTACATCGTACCTGATTTTTGTGACCATCTCTTGTTTTTACCCAAGTAAAAACATCCTAGTGACTTTTTCTAGCTAGTCTCTCCATTTTCTCTGGTTCCAAGCTAATCAGCATATTTTATCCTCTAACCACACACACACACACACACACACACACACACACAAACCAAAAAACCAAAAGACAAATGGTTGAGTTTGCCCAAGCTGATCCAATAAGACTTAATCCTAACTTCTACGGAACTATTAGATAAACGGTGGCTAAGCTGTCTGGTATCTATTTTGCTGTGCAAGAAGGGAGTCAACATATAGGAAAGCATATGCAAAAGGTAGAGAGGAACAAAGTCCTGAAGAAACTGTTTTAGTCCCTGGATCCAGCCTTACCTAAAGCAGTTTGCGTCTGTACTTCTGAGTTGGGAGAGGCAAAACATTCTTCCTTCATCTCCCTCAGCTTTTCCTTTTCAGTAAGCCCAGAAGATTTGGGGTCCTTATTCTAAACCTCAAGATTTCCCGTCTTGAATTCACTCGATGGAAAGGCCAGCATTCCCTGTAGCAGGCAGCTGAGAACAAAATTCCCTTAGGATGAACTTTGGTCCAGCCCAGATCTCTTAGAGTCTTGAGGGCACCTTCTCTGCCAAGTGCCTACTACAAAGAACTGGTGGGGTAAGGTTGATTTTGTTCAAATAGTATTACCAAGGAAGTTGTAAGAAATGAGTTTGAGGCGGGCTTATGGCACCCCACTCCACTGTTCTTGCCTGGAAAATCCATGGACGGAGGAGCCTGGTGGGCTGGAGCCTGGTGGGCTGAGTCAGACACGACGGAACGGCTTTACTTATGTTACTTTCAGCCCAAGAACCTCAAATGCAAATGTCTTCCAGGAGTGAGTTAACTCAGGCTGACTAAGTTGGTCGTGATACACACCAATTTTTCTTGAGGTATCCACTCTGGTCCTGGCAGTTGTGTTTCGAGGGTCATGTGGCCTGTTCCATGCTCATCAGGAAGATGCAGAAGTTTCTTTCAGGAGATTTGGGATCAAGGAACAGAAAGGGCAGCAGAAACAACAGGCTCTTCAGGGATAATCGACAGCATTTAAGACAACATTTATGAAGCTGTGTGGAAGCCTGACCTGGAAGTGCAGGAAGGAGTGGGAAAGTCTGTGGATACATAAAAGGTTTTGGTTGAGCTTTCCAGGGAGTTCCTGGGAGCACCCCTGAGCCTTCCTGGGTGGGGAGGCAGGAAACAGAACTTTCCTCTAACTTCTTGCAGGATAAAAATGGAGGTTCTGTGTATTCACACAGCAAAATACTAGGGTATTTTCCCTTAAGTCCTGTTCCCCACCCCCTTGGTGTTTCCAAGTCTTCTGTGCATTTGATGGTGTGCCCTGTGTAGCTGGTTGCTTGGGCTCCATACGTGGAACTCAGCAGACAGAGCTCAGCAGAGCTAACACCCTACTGAGGTTCCAGTTTTCCCCTTCCCAGTGTCACTGATGGAGAAGAGAAGTCTCCCAGCGGCACGTAGCTGAGAACTGGACCTCCCTGGGGTGGGGCCAAGCCCAAAGGTCTGAGGACCATCATCAGAGAGGGTCCAACAGAGAACACTGTTGGGAGGTGGGGGATGGGGAGAGGTCCCTGGCTGGTCCAGGTTTTGACGGACACAGTCATTGGCTTCGGCCTGAGATAAAGGACTCCTGTTGCCAAGGGAAACTGAGGCCTTTTGGAGTACAGGACTGGCTGGAAGGACCTCAGCCGTCCAGGGGCCAAGGGGAGGGGAGGATCAAGCTGTGACAATGGCAGCCCGGATGAAAGCCCAGCCCGTCTCTGTCTGTTCCCACTCGCGGTGCAGCGGAGGGCATGTTCCCTAATGTCTTTTTGACTTGATTTTCTTCTCAGTAATGTAGGGGTGAGAAGACTTGCCTGGCAGACCTGCTGTAATTACTAGATGAGAAAAAGCATGTAAAGTGTCGTATGGGGTTCCTGGCAGATGTGATGGGCTTGGTCAAGGCTGCTGCTCCTCCGATTTCTCTCCCTATTTGTTTTGCATCAAACGTTTCTACCTGGACCAGTAGTGCCCAGGAAGACCATCTTTCTCAGCACTAATTTCCAAGCGCTAATGGCAGGTGCCCTGTGTATATTTGAGTTCCTTCCTTTATGGGCTCAGTGAATTTCTATTGAACATGTGCTCTGAGCTTTGATCTACATTAGGCACAGTTGATACATCATGGACAAAGCAGAAGCTGTCCCTACTCTCATGCTTTATGCATTTAGCCAGTACCAGGAGCTGTCCCCCTACTCATCGCCACCTTGGGCTATACCCTCTTTCCCCTCCAAGGCCCAGTATGACATAGGTATTATTATCCCTGCTTTACAGAAAGACAGCTGTGACTTAGGTGGATGTGAGCTCCTGGGTAGACGAAGGTATAAAACAGAATGGACTCCAGGGTCAGAGACGACTTCAAGACTCCTGCTAGTGAATGGAATCTGGGCTAGGGGCTCTCCTGTGGGCCAGAGCAGGCTTGACCTTCCCTGGTTGAGGGGAGGAGGTAGGTATGCCTCAGTGAAGAGGCCGACGTCTATTTTCCAATTCTAGGGTGTGTGTGTGTGTGTGTGTGTATGTATGTGTTTGTATGTAAGAGAGACAGAGGGAAATAGACAGAGGCTGTAGACTGTGTACACTAATTGCAGCTTCATAACTGTGACTTTAGATAATTGTCTTGCGGCTCCCTAAGCCTCAGTTTCGCCATCTGAAAAATGGAGATAATGGTTTGACTGCTGTCAGAGCTGAACGCAGCGGGGCCTGTGACGTGCTTAACCCAGGGCCTGGCACAGGGCACGTGGGGCCCAAGTCCTCCCCTGCCCAGGCCACCGGGAGTGGGTGGTGTGATGCCCATCTCGCAGCAGGGGAAACGGAGGCTTGGAGGGCTCTGATATTTATTGCTCTTCTGGGGGTCTTGCAGCAGCTGGTGGCGGGGGGGTGGGAACCAGAACCCAGAGCCTTTCTATCTGACTCCAAAGCCCTCTCTTTGATGGATTATTATTGGTTTTTCTTCACTTTTAATAACACTGGCTTCTCTGTGTACACTGTGGCCCAAGAGTCTGCAAGTTGGGGAGTCCGTGGCAACATTCTGGGCTGCTCCTGGGCACTGTTGCTCTTTGCTGGGGGGCAGGTCTTTCAGACTAATGGTAAATTCCCCTTCCCCACTAGGACCCTGGTCCCGAGGAGCAGCATTGTCATACACACAGTGACACTTTTGTTTTATAAATGCATGTTTTAAAATTAAACTGACAAAATCTGCATGTGGTTTAAAAAAAAAGGCAGAACAAAATGGTCCAAAGTCGAAAGGATTGTCTCTTCAAGTTCAGATTCTTAGGCTCCTCTTCCAGGGGAAATGATGGTTGTGACAGTTTCTTATTTTTAAAATTTTCAAATTTTCTCCCCGTTTGTAAGTATTTGTATGTTTGTGTATGCGTGTGTGCGTCTGTATCTACATATCCTTCATTAATGCCAGTGGGTGCTTACTCTATGTACACACACACACACACACACACACACATACTACATCCTCTTGTGCCTCTCAGTAACTTAGAAAATATTTTGTATCATCTCTGTTAGGTCTGCTGCTGCTAAGTCACTTCAGTCGTGTCCGACTCTGTGCGACCCCATAGACAGCAGCTCACCAGGCTGCCCCGTCCCTGGGATTCTCCAGGCAAGAACACTGGAGTGAGTTGCCATTTCCTTCTCCAATGCATAAAAGTGAAAAGATAAAGTGAAATCGCTCAGTCATGTCTGACTCTTAGCGACCCCATGGACTGCAGCCCACCTGGCTCCTCCATCCATGGGATTTTCCAAGCAATAGTACTGGAGTGGGGTGCCATTGCCTTCTCCACCATTAGGTCTAGCTTATTCTTTTTTATCTCATTAGGTGAACTAGGTCTAGGCTAACTGGATTTCTTCTAAGGCCAGTAGTATAAGTCTTGCATTTGAGACCAGGAGCTGGCAAATTTATTTCTGAAAGGGCCAAATAGTAATTGTTTTAGGCTTTGTGGGTCGTATGGTCTCTCTCAGAACTACACAACTCTGCCCTTGTTGTACAAAAGTAGCCAGAGACAACATGTAAATGAACGAGTCTGTCTATATTTGAGCACATCTTTATTTATAAAAAGTCAGTGTGCCGTGTCTGTACCGTGGCCTGTAGTTTTCAAAACCTTATTCTACATCTTGCATGAGTGGTTGTCTGGAGAAAGGATCAACACCTCAATTTGCAGTTTCCAAATGGCCTAATTCTTACATATCTAAAAACCTCAGGTATAGGCATTAAGATGTGTAAAGTAACTGAAGAAATGGATAAATACTCATTTATGCAAGTGTTTGGGCGTTCGAGATATTAGACCTTAGGATCATGTCACCTGGAGAGTGAATGAGACTGAAAGTTCTAAAATTTTCCCATGTATGTATACAACTTACGCTCTTAATTGTTAATATATCTCCTTATCCTAATACCCTAATACACATTAACTGATCAAATGTGCCCTGCTCTGGCCACCTTCATGGCATGTACATGGCTAAAACCATCAATAGTTCTGCTGCTCCTGGGGTCAAACAAAACTGCCTGGGGCCCCTCTCAAGAAGGAAGTCAGGTCCTGAGGGAGGCGCTCCTGAGCAGCTTAAGGGACGTGAGCACAGTTGGCCAAAGCCTGAACAAGCGCTGTTGGTGTTCTTGGCTGAGGGCGCAGCAGGCGTGGAGGGAGATTGGAGGATTCAGAGGAGGCAGGAGGCAGAGGCAGGCTCTGAGCAGAGGCGGCAACTGGGGCAGGAGTCAAGGGGGTGGTCCTGGGGTCCCCAGGGGAAACCTTGGAAGGAAACTTTGAGACAGGAACATATGATTTTAATTAAAAGTGCTGGTTCATTCGTCTGCTTTCGTCCCTGTGCCTCCAACAGTCCCTAGGACATAGTAGGGCTCGGTTCACGTTTGTTGGATGAATAAATAGGATGAGTGAATTGAGGTAATGAATACCGCTCAAATGACTTTTTACAGTCAATGTGACAGCTATCTATTTGCATATCAAATCATGTAACAGTGCCTGGCACATAAATGCATGAAGTGTGGTGGTTATTAATGTCACCAGCTATTGTCACAGTGAATTTCAAATACAAGTGCAAATAATGATGATAGCAACAAATGTTTGTTGCATTATACTATGCAAGTTCTGCTTTTAAATACTTTAAATGACTTCCTTCATTTAATTTGTGCAATAAATCAAACTACACACTGTCATTGTTCCATTTTACCGATGAGAAAACTGAGTTACAGAAAGATTAAACTAATGTATGTCAAACTAATAGCTAGATACGAAGTAAAAGCGTGCCTCAGGTGTTTGTTGGAGCAATGGTTCTCTAACTCCAGTGAGCATCAGACTCCCCTGGAGGGCACATTAAAACAGATTGCTGGGTGCCACCCGCCAGTGTGAGGAAAGGCCCAGGAAGTTCCATTTCTAACACATTCCCTTTTGAAGGCCAGAGGCCCTACTTGATAACTGCTAGTTTAGAGAATTTTGTGACTACCATTCCAGTGAAGGCCGATTTGGTTAATGTTGGCTATTCTTGGACCCCCAAAGAACCTTATCATCCTTTAGTGATGATGCCCCATCCTTTTCTCTCACCTCCCCTATGTTTCTCATCTCAAGGGCTCCTGCCAGTTCGGCCAGCGTGGTCACAAACTGAACCCCAGGGGAAAGACACAGAGTTGCTTCAGAAGTGATGTGCTAAGTTCAAGGTCCAGGCTCCAGAAGTGATGCCCACAGTTTTTCTATGAGCGGGTGGAGTGTGTTTGGTCTCTGCCTGAAACACAAACACAACTCTTCTCTGATTTTAGTGTCTTACCCCTCACAAGTGCTAAATTACCCCATAAACAAAATACATCTGGTGTTTGACTTATGGAAAATATTTCTCTCCGGTTGAAAAGAAGTGTGTGGACAGTCTGACTCCATTAATTTCCACTGGAGTGACTCGGAACCATCTGCTCAGGCTCTGCTGCAAGGGGAGGGGTGAGGGCTGGCCACTTGGCGGGCGGCCTGGGGAGCGCAGCCTGGGCTCCACGGGTCTCTGGGTAGGGGTCTTTGTCACTGGTGTCTCCGACAGGTTGGGGAAGGTGTCCTGACATTGCTTTGTTTACTCTGGAGTTTTCTGAGACCCGCTGGACACACGGAGCGCTCTGTCCTGGTGGAGACAGCCTGGACCCAAGTGCCTTCCTCTCCCTGATTGGGGGTCTGCTGGGTGGGCTGCTGTGGCCAGGATCCCTGTGATAGCTGTGTGGTCCAGTACAATGGACACTTCCTGGTCTCTCAAAGCAGCTCTTCTAGTACGGTTCTGGGCCCTCCCTTCAAGGCTTGCAGGAAGTGAGCGGGACTCCCTCAGGGACCCAGCTGTCTGCAGAGAGCAAGATCTTGGGGAAGGTGCAATAAGCTTTGCCACTGGGGCCCCTAGGAGCAGCTAGGCTCTGAAGTGGCACAGACTTGGGTTCAAACCTGGCTTATTCTTGCTGTGATCACACGTCCTTTGCCAAACTGTTGTGAATCTCCCCGACCTCTGTTTCATCTTTAAAATGAAGATTTTTTTTTTTTTTACAATCAAAGTGACAGTTATCCAGTTGCTTATCAAGTCTCTTGAAGAGTGCCTGGCACGTAGAAGGTGCTGGAATGACAATGGCTATTGTTATTATTATCAGTTATGAATTCTACATGCTGCACAGTGACTGCCCCTCCCCCACCTCTGGTGTGCACATCTCTCTTGGTTGAGGGCAGGACCAGTGAATATATTAGGTGATGACTTTGAGTTAACCCAGAATGAGATTCTCTAGGTCAGCCTGACATAAGTGGTGAGTCTTTAAATGGGACTGAACCCTTTCTAAACCCAGAGAACTGGAAATGTGAGAGGATCCGTGGAGGCGGCCACGTGGCCCAGGTCTGGGAGCAGCCTAAGAGTGGTTCACAGTTACAGTCAGCAAGGCAGTGGGGGCCTCAGCCCTACGCCCACAGGGAAGTGAATTCTGCTTGTGACCTGAAGCAGCTTGGCAGCCATCTTTTCCCAGTCAAGCCACCAGAAGAGAACACAGCTTAGCGGACGTCTTGATTTCAGTTTCCTGAGACCCTGAGTAGAGGACACAGTCAAACTCTTCTAAACTTACAACCTGTGGAAACTGTGAGATAAGAAATGTGCAGTTTTAAGCCACTAAATTTGCAGTAATAAAAGTAGCAATAGAAAATTGGTACAGAGGAAATAACATCTACCTCAGAGAAATATTATTGGAAATAAATGTGCTGATTTACAGAGAGCAAACAAGACAGCTGGATAGAAGTTCCCTGGTGTGGCTGCCCTGGGTTTCAGGCCGTCCCCGCAGCCAAGTGGTAGAGCCCTTCATCCCTCATCAGAAGCACGTTCTTGCTGTAAACCCTGAGCCTGTGAGCTGGAGTCTTGCTGACCTGACCATCTTCTTCCTGGGGGTGGCTTATATCTTGCCATGACTGGGTCTTGATGCCCACCACTGCCCATGTGAGGTCTAAATATCGACCACTTGTCTGGATCACTTTTTTTTTGCTCCACATTTTTGCTGAAAGCATTTTCATTCTTACAAGGCTGGCTCATCCTGCGGGTTTCCGCTCAAATGTCACCACCTCTGAGAAGGTGACACTTAGATGACAACTTAGATGCGCTCTTCTCCCTCGCCAGTCTCAGGGTACCTGTTTGTCTCCTTCATGGCACTTTCACAGTCTGTAACTAAGCTTCTCTTAAGTTGTTTGGTTTAATGCACTTTTCCCCAGTAGTTTCTCAGGCCCACGAGACCAGATGCCATGCTGGTTTTACTTACTGCTGATCCCAGTGCCAGCTTGGTGCAAAGCATGAGCAGGGGCTCACTCCACATGTGTGTGCAGTACCTAGGTATACCCGTGTGGCTGTGTGAGGGCACCACCATACTCAGCCCATGCTGACCCCCAGCTCTTCTCTGATAGCCTGAGATTTCTGTCCTCACCGCTCCGGGCATACCAGCTGATTCCGAGAAAACTTCCAGTGGGATTGCCCCAGATTCAGGCAGCTGGCACTCCTCATCCTCATTGCAGAGAAGATTCTTGACCCCCATTCTCCTCCAAGCCACTCCCTTCTCTCTGTAGCTGAGTCCTATTCCCCAGGCTTCTACTGTGCCTATCCCCAGATACCATGTTTCAGCCTAAATAGAACGAGATGCTTATGTACATTTCAAGACTATATGAGTGTAGAGTGAATCCTGGGGTCTCTGTGTGATGAAGAACAAATACAGGGTTTGCTGACATACAGACAAGCTATTCAGATCCAAGCTCTGCCAGTGACTAGCTTTCTGACTTCAGCAGTAAGTCATTTCCTTGGGCCTCAGTTTCATCATCTGAAAAATGGGATAATTACATCCACATGAAAGGGTGGCTGTGAAGGGGATATGAAATGTGTACAAAGCAAACATAATTACTGTTCTCCCCAACTTCCCCTTTCCAGCTCTAAAAGTGGAAGAGAGAATGGGGGTCAAGAATCTTCTCTGCAATGAGGATGAGGAGCCAGCTGCCTGGATATGGGTGCAATCCCACTGGAAGTTTTCTCAGAATCAGCTGGTGTGCCCAGAGCAGTAAGGACAGAAATCTCAGGCTATTAGGGAAGGGCTGAGGGTCAGCATGGGCTGGGTGTGATGGTACCCTCACACAGCCTCTTATTCTATAGCAAAAAAGACCACACTCAGTGTAGTGTGAGTGATGGATGAAGAAAGAGAACTGTTGGTAGGACCAGGCTGTGAACACCCTGGTCAATATCCTGGCAGTTGTGGGCAGTGGGACAGGTCTGGTCCACACTTCTTTGCATTTCCTCAGGCAGGATTCCTTCCTGTGGAGCAGGTTATCACCAAAGGGACCATTTCTGTATTCATCCAAAGCTCCTGATTAGAGGCTCATGAATATTCAAATACTTGTCTTCCCTTATTTGCCTGACTATTAGCATTCTGTCTCCAGGCTTATTTTGCGGTTTTTCTCTATTGCACATTTGTTCAGTGATTCACGCTTCATCGTCTGATGTGACCGATTTTGAGATGATCCCAGCTATTCCCGGTTCTCCAAAAGGCTGGGTCTTCTCTCTGCCCTGGCTTCCAGCTTTCCCTTGCTCTTTCTGATTCCAAAGATGAGTGGGTGGTGGAACAGCCTGCAGAGTGCCACTCTGGGAACTTGCTTCTGCATTTTGTAAATTCTTATTAATAATAATAATTCAGCACATATGTCTATCACCTCAAATTTTGCAAAAAGATTTTATATCATCCTGTTAACATTCTTGCTTTCTGCAAATGCAAAAAGCTGACATTCTTTTCTGAATGGGGCCGTGTCTCTTTTCCTTCTGAATATTTAACAATAAGATTTGAACAAAACAGAATCTGTTCTAAAGCCCAGCTGTAAAATGATTTCTCACAATGGCACGACGTAGAGGGGGATTTGTCCTTCTCCTTCCCTCTGCTGCTGGAGATTTGTGTGAAGTGTGTCCAGCTTTGTAGGAGATGCAGAGCATTGTTGGTTCCTCTTGTTGCTGCAACACATCATCACAGACTTGGTCACTGAGGAAAGCACGGATTTCTTCTCTTACAGCTCTGGAAGTGAGAAGTCTAAAATGGGTCAGAGGGACTGTGTTCCTTTTCTTCTGGAGGAAACTTCTTTTCCTTGTCTTCTCAGCTTCCAAAGGCAACTTGCATTCCTCGGCTCAGGGCCCCTTTCTCCATCTTCAGAGCCAGCACTGCAGCGTCCTCACATCTCCCCCGACCTCAGTTTCTCTAACCTCATTTCCTTCTCTGAATTTGACCCTCATGCCTCTTTCCTCAAAGGACTTTGTGATGACTTTGGACTTTGTGATGACTTTGGGCCCACTTGGATGATCTCATATCAAAATCCTTAATTTAGTAACACCTGGAGAACTCCCTTTGCCATGTAAGATAACGTGATCACAGGAGGTTAGGACCTGAATATCTTTGGGTCGCTGTTGTTCCTGCCACACCATCTTTCTGGTGTGATAAGAAAACTCAGATTGCTTGGGACTGTTGCCTGCTTGCTTGCATCTAGGGTACAGATCCTCTGGCTCCTCTTCTTCCTCTCTGCAGGGTGGACTCCTAACAGCTGCCATGAGTTTCTAAGCTGCAGGACCACAATGTTTCCAATGATTACATGGAAGGCTTGAAGGGCTTGACAACAAATATCCAACTGCCTAACCAGATCTATGTATGCCCAAAGCATCTTTCTTAAATGCAATACCCAGTTTTACCCCCACAATCACCTCTGAAACACGTTCAATTACAGCTGAA